>NC_060281.1:41152238-41372450 GCF_021613505.1 Equus quagga
CTCCCATCCTTCTTCCCTTTGCTTCTCTCTTCTCCCATCCTTCTCCCCTCCCTTCTCTTTCTTTCTCTCTTCTCCCGTCCTTCTTCCCTTCCCTTCTCTTTCTTTCTCTCTTCTC
Organism: Equus quagga; assembly: GCF_021613505.1. Taxonomy (NCBI): domain Eukaryota; kingdom Metazoa; phylum Chordata; class Mammalia; order Perissodactyla; family Equidae; genus Equus; species Equus quagga. The sequence goes on from NC_060281.1 coordinate 41,152,354, forward strand.
CCATCCTTCTTTCCTTTCCTTCTCTCTGTTGCAGAAAGAAGAGTCTTGTGAGACATAAAAACTAGATGACATCCCAATTGACTTTCAAGTTTTTTAAAGAAACCAAAGATGTATATATTGGAGAACAGTATTTTTTGCTGCCTGTAACCCCAGTCTCAAACTTAGAATATTTAACTCCTGGGTCAGCTAGGAGACCACAGGGTGTCACCCCAGGATTCCCAAAGGACACTGCATGCTCTAGTAGCTGCCGGCCTGAAAATGAGTAATTTGCTTAAATCAAAAAATAAGGGAATGGCAGACTTAATGCAAAGAGAGAATACTTTTTCACACCATTTCTGTAATTCCAGAAAACAACAGGCCTCCAGTAGCTGTGGCTGGCCCCAGTAAGGAGCTGGTCTTCCCAGTGGAGAGCACTACCCTGGATGGGAGCCGGAGCAGTGATGACCACGGCATTGTTTTCTACCACTGGGAGCATGTCAGGTAGTTCATCTTGTTACCGAGCTGCTGGGTTCACACCCATGGCTGAATGCTGATATTACCCCTTCTCTGGAGGGACTAAATTAAACCATCAACTTGGGCTTGTTGAAAAGTCAGGACTTAAGCATGTTTCTAGAAGTAGCAGGGCTCTGTTGATTGAAGAATATGTCAAGTGGGGATGGACACGATAGACGTTCAGTGGCAGTGCAGAGAGGTGGAGCTGGGGCAGGTGGACAGAGCAGTCTTGGTGTCAGGTGAGCTTCATGAGGTGCCGGAAACCTGGATGTGGTCCTCATGAGGCCTCTTGTCTACACTCACTCAAACCATCTGCAGTGAGTGTAGACAACATAAGTGCAGATTTTAAGGGAATACCTGTGTTATCTAAAGTTTTCTGTGCTTTACATGCTTAATCTCATAGACTCGTATATCAATTATTAAGAGGTAAAGAATACTATTCCCATTTAAACGTAAAGAAGTTGAGGCTTGCAGAGACTAGGGAGATCACCGGTCTATAGTTGCCCAGAGAGTACGAGAAAGAGCTGGGACTCAAACCTGGGTCTTTCTGATTGTGAAGCCCACAACCTTAATGACTGCGCTGTAATTCCTGTTTTAGGAGACGGCTATCTGGCTCATTCCCTCCTCCTCCATCCTCTCCCTAAGGATAGGTGAGGATTTAACCTAATTTTATTCAAAGAAGAAATAGGAGTAGTTCCTAAGGCTCCATTTTCCAACGATAGATCATTTCACCGACAGCTCAATTCAAAAAAAAAAAAAAAACAAAACCTCTTCTTAGGAATTTAGCAGGCTTCGTCTGAAATAGGCTTTAGCTTATGACTTACGCTAAACTAATGTTATCTTAGAATTCTCTAGATGGTATATATTATAGCTGTAAAATTAATGAATAAAAAGCTATCTTAGAATTCTGTAATTGGTTTCTATTATAGCTGTAAAAAGAAGCATTTACAAGGACACAAATATCATGACTGCCATGATCAGAATCCCATGCCCCCTGCTTTTTGTTAATCACCTTCCTGTTTTATAGAGGCCCCAGTGCAGTGGAGATGGAAAATGCTGACAAAGCTGTAGCCACTGTAACTGGTCTGCAGGTGGGTACCTACCACTTCCGTTTAACAGTGAAAGACCAGCAGGGACTGAGCAGCACCACCACCCTCACCGTGGCTGTGAAGAAGGGTGAGTTGTGATGCTTTGGTGGTGGATCTGCTCATGGAGGGCGTCTGGGTTCATTCTGCTTTTCAGTCTCATAGGACCCTAGGCCAGGCCAAGATGATTCAGAAATGTTGGTGTTACTTGTTCATAGCCGATGCAGGACTCTGCTTGGCCAAGAAAAAGCCATTCTTCCATCCACGTTAGCTGTTTTCCAATCTCCCTCTGCAAGGAAATAGCGTTTCCTTTTGTTTGTGGAGTGTATCTTCCAGTGGCTTCCCTCTTCTTCTGTGACTATTGGCAATTAAAGATCCATGACCAAGTGACACCATTATGCTTTGCTTCCTCTCTTCCTTGGGAATCTAAGAGCAGAGATGTTTTCAAGTTTCATGTTGTCTCTTAACGTGAAATTTGTGGTCCACTCTAGTGCTGTCCTGCTTGGGTCTGTCTCTTTGTCTTCATTTTCCCTGTGACTGTGAGCTGCTTGAGGACCTTGTTTCAGACATTTCTGTATCCTGATGTGGCACAGTGCTAGACTCATGGCAATCATGAATGTTGGTTACTTGAATGAATGAAAGCATGCAGGATTGCGATGTGTTGAAGCTCACAGGTCTAAAAGAGCACAGCTGATGGGAAAATTCAAGTATTGTGGATTGGCAAGAGCATGGGTGCACTGGGGAGAGCGGCTGGGCCTGAGGCAGAAGCTCAGCCATGAAGGGTTGTATGTCACGTGTTATGCTGAGGAGCTTGGGAGGTGGGAGAGGCTGAAGCAATTTTATCAGCAAATTGACATAGATTTGGATTTTTTCAAACGTTTTATTGTTGAAAATTTCAACCATATTATAAAAGTAGAGAGAATAGCTTAATGGGCCATCATGTACCCATCACCCAGCTTCAATAGTTATCAACATTTTGCCAATACTGTTTCATCTATGAGTTCGTATTTTCATTTGTTTTGGTTGGAGTATTTTAGAGCAAACGCCAGCATCAGTCATTTTACCTGAAAGATTTGGATTTTTGAAAAGGTAATGGATTGATGGGAAGAGAGGCTGAAAGCAGAGAAAATGGTTGGAAGGCAACTGCAATAGGCTGGAGAAGAGATGATATGAGCCCCATTTGAGGCCAACACAGGGAGAATAGGGGAAAAAAAGACAGACTGGAAAGATATTTTAGAGCCTGAATTCTCAGGACTTAGTAACTTAATCTGGAAGGAAGAAAGGTGGTGTCTAAGGTGACCCCAAGAATTTGACTTCAGTGTATGGATGGGTGATGGTGTGATTATCTGAACTCGAGTTAACAGAAGAGCAGCAGTAGATTTAGGGGAGGGCTTAAATTCAGATTTGGATATATCGAATTTGTGACGATGGAGTATTTGGGCGAGGGACCTGGGAGAACATCACGACTGCAGTTCCAGAGTATGAGGACACAGCATAGAAGGGAGTGGCTGTCTTGAGTTCCAGTTTCGAAGCTGGATAGGGTCTAGATAGTGCAGTTTGGAAGCTAGATAGGGTCTGTTTTTTACAGAAGGATTTTTGGGCTTATTCAATTTAGTGCTGGTCTATTTCTCTGCTTTCTAGCTTTTCTTTATATCCACGATGGAATTACGCCAACTTAACAGCAGATTCTCCCTCTGCTCTGAGTACTCACAAAAAGGGAGTGTAGTGGACAAAATGGAAAAGTTAGTGATTTCACCAGTTGTCTCTGCCCCAGTCTCTAGTGTCTTTTCTCAGGATGAAAGTGGCTAGTGACCGTTGTGATGTCAATTACTCCGTTGGATCAACATTTGACTGTCCTCATCCTATTTTGCAAGGGGTCAAATTGAGTCCTAGATCCTCATCTGAAATAGCATGATTTGCCTCATCACAGCCTTATCTCCAAACTGGGGCTGTGTCTTATTATGGTCTCCGCACCATGTCCCAGTCTGGCTAGATTCTCCCTGGCCCCTCTCTCCTGAGGCTCTTTTATCAGAAATGGCTCATACATTGTTTGTGTATATTAAACACCCAGTCAGACGAGTGAAGATCTAATCATTTTTGACTCAAGTTCTTTATTTTACTTAGGCAAGATTTGACATTGCTTGAGATAAAAATAATACTGTGGCCAGATAGTGTGGACCAGGCAAAATGATCCACAGTCTGTTTTAAACCAAAATATTTTTACTTTCCAGACCCTGAATGTAAGTAAAATCATGATTTCTCTTTTTGAAAAGAAAAAAACACGTAATGATATTAGAAAAATTTCCTGTGTATAGGCTGCCAAATTAAAATTAGCTAAGCATAAACAAAGCTTTAAGAAAGTCTATAAATTATGGGTATTTTGAGCAGAAAATAATGCCTTTTGGTTATTTTAAATCTACATATCTGCAAGCTGGAACAGTCATGGGTATTTTATGACATACTTCTATCACCAGTGTTTTAAATCAATCTCTTTGCTTTCATTTTTGCTATATTTGACTTAGAAAATAATAGTCCTCCCAGAGCCCAGGCTGGTGGCAGACATGTTCTTGTGCTTCCCAATAACTCCATTACTTTGGATGGTTCAAGGTCTACTGATGACCATGGAATTGTGTCCTATCTGTGGATCCGGGATGGCCAGAGTCCAGCAGCTGGAGTGAGTACTTGAAGAAAATTGCCCGTGGACCACTTATCATTATGCCTACCTTAGTTTGCTAGGGCTGCCATACAAAATACCACTGACTAGGTGGCCTAAACAAAAGACATTTGTTTTCTCCCAGTTCTGGAGGCTGGGAAGCCCACGAGTAAGGTGCTGGCTGATTTGGTTGCTGGTGAGAACTTTCTTCCTTGCTCGAGGACAGCTGCCTTCTCCCTGTGTCCTCATATGGTGGACAGGGAGAGAGAGCTCTTTGGCATCTCTTCTTATAAGGGCATTAATCCTGTGGGATCAGGACCCCACTCTTATGACCTCATTTAACCTTAATTACCTCCTAATAGCCCTATCTCAAATACAGTCACGTTGGGGGTTAGGGCTTTAACATACAAACTTGGAGGGGACACAGTTAAGGTCATAGCAACATCTCTGTTATGACCTCATCTCCCCTTCCATGTTCCCTACTAAGGTCTTTATGCTTCTAGGTTTTCTCTGAGGGCTGGAGGCTGGAGGCTGCTGCTGGGTTTAAACAAAAGCTGACATTTTCACTGACCAGACTTTGGATGGGGTAGGGAACCATAGCCTGGAGGGACTTTGAAGCCAAGCCTTCCCAGAGGAATCATTCTGCTCCTCAGCTTCCCCATTGTCTCTATTTTGGTCCAAGTGGATTCTTTCCTTTTCCTCACATTGTATCAGACAGGTCAACAGGTCAAGGATTGCTATTCCCATTTCACAAGTATAGAAAATGAGATGCAGAGATGGAAAGTGACTTGGCCAAGGTCAGCTAACTCATCCTTAACCAAACCACCTAGACACAGGTTTTTAGCCCCTGGCAGGCATTTTTTTCCCCATTAGATCATTCTGTGTCATAGGCTAAAAATTTGGTACATCTTCATTTCTGCTGTTGCTAAGGACTTGAGAGATGCAAATATACTCTTGAAGATGTACCAAAGGAGTGGTCACAGGGAAGGAAGTGAAAATGCTTTATACTTTCTAAAGTACCTCCAGAGTGAATCCTATTCAGCCAGATGATGGGTTAACTTCTACGTGTGATTATAAGGACTCTCTAATCAGAGCATTTGTCACCTTTTGTTACCACCCTCTCTGTCAGCTAGTTCAGAGCAGGGGTCTGGGAGGTTCTTCTCTGATTCTTTCGAGCTTCTAGCCCCACAGAGCAGAGACATCTCTCCTCAAGCTCTTGGGTCATTTGAGAAGGCGAGCATGGTATACACTTTGAGGGAACCCAAAATGAGAGTACTGTAAAACTGTGTTTGAAAATAAGACCCAGAAAACTCTTTAGAGGATGCTTCACCCTCAGGGTCTCCACCCTAATTTCAGTGATTTTCTCACTGTTGGATGAAATTAATAATTTGGTAATTGCTAGAAAGCTGTCGGTAAGCTCAACTCAGGAAGTACTGTCTGAGGAATTCATGCCTTCTGGTGCTTACGTGGAACAGACGCCGAGGAGTACTCCTATCTTCAGCTAACCCATCACCCTTGTTCCTCTCCATCCTGCCCCTTTAAATCACGCATATGTTCAAAAGGTGGGACGCCGAGGTTTGGGATCAACAGAAGCCTAGAATTGGGAGCTGAGTGTTGAATCATGAATCGTGTTATTTCGCAGGATGTCCTGGACGGCTCTGACCGCAGTGCAGCCCTGCAGCTTACCAATCTGGTGGAGGGAGTCTACACTTTCCACTTGCGAGTCACTGACGGGCAGGGGGCCTCAGACACGGACACTGCCACCGTGGAAGTGCGGCCAGGTGCGTGCAGGTTTCTGTGCCCGGGGTAGTGGTGTTGGCCTGTGATCTGGAAGGCCACCTTTGGGGCTCTTTGCGGTTGACGGGTGGAACCCGGTGGGGGAGGTTTCGGGGCTGCTTCAGCTCTTGGCTGGGCCCACTCTGAGGCTTTCTCTGCACTTTGTTGTATAGCCCCAAACAGATCCAGCCTCATAATTCATTGAGGAGAACAGATCCAGCCTCATAACTCATTGAGGAGAACCGGATCTGGCAACAGATTCTCTTTTCACTTTTGTTTTCCTGCCAGAAGACAGGGACCTAATGTGAAGTGGGCACAAGGGCTTCAGTACTGGGAGCACTGAGGAAGAGCACCTCCAGTGAGGCGGCCATATTGACGCCAGTGTAAACTAGGATGGGCAGTGCCCACAGCACTCGGAGACTGAGTTCTCTTCCCAGGCCTGGGGAAGCGTGTTAGGTGCCGAAATTTCAAGTTAGCCCAGAGGCCGATTAGGCACACCTGATTATCTTCTGGAAAAAAATGAATAGACAACCACCTGGGATAAAACAAGGAAGAAGTACTCTCAGATAGTGGCCTCTGTGGTGTTTGGAAAAATTTATCTGAGTCCTAAAACCTAAATGTAGACATTACACAGGAGTTATTTGAAACTCTTTAACTCTCATGCAGGCCTTGCTCCTATCTTGTCAAGCCTGTGCCTTCCCAGTGGAAATCCCATACTTTCTCTTTTCCCAGACCCCAGGAAGAGTGGCCTGGTGGAGCTAATCCTGCAGGTTGGCATAGGGCAGCTGACAGAGCAGCAGAAGGACACCCTAGTGAGGCAGCTGGCAGTGCTGCTGAACGTGCTGGACTCGGACATTAAAGTTCAGAAGATTCAGGCCCACTCGGACCTCAGGTATGAGCCACACACCAACCCAGCACGAAGCTGTTCGTTTCCTCCACTTGTTCTGTACTTTTGTGCACATTTTTATCCCATTCATATACTTTTTTTCTCAAAGGGCAGCAGTAAGGGCAACATCATTCCAGGTCCTTCCTACAATTCTCAGTAAATGTTTGCTGATTGAGAATATTCTGAATGAAGGAGTTAGGGAATATCAGAGGGAGCTAGTTTTTAGCTCTGGTATCTTCAGAGGGCATGCAAATGGTCTGGGGCACACACAGAGGATGTCTCACAGCCAGGCTTTGTCAGTGCCCCACGTTCATGGGATTGAGACTTCTCCCAGTGTGAGAGGATCATTGATTACCATTGCTGTTCTAGGAGTCTATGAGGCTCAACCTCTGCCTTATTTCTTACAACATTTATGTATTTAATTGAGTTTTTATTTTTGACCTCTTATCCAACTTATGAATAGTAGGGTGGGATGAGAGGAGAGAGACAGAAAGAATATGAGGATGAAAACCTACTATTCATAGTAATTCCATTTGCCGGTTGTTGTCAGCTATTCTGTTTAGGTTTATTTTCCAAGTAACTAAAGTTTACTTAGAAAAGTACTAAATTAAAGAAAATTCTAGTTATTTTTTTGGAATGCTTTCTAAAATGGATCACACATTTCCCTTACTTATAAAATATCAAACACTGAACCAAACTCGTATCTGAAAATCAGCAAAACCAGAAGTTGTTTCTTTGAAAGATCAGCAAAGTTGATAAACCTTTAGCTAAACTGACCAAGAAAAAAAAGAGAGAAGACTCAAATTGCTAAAATCAGGAATGAAAGGGGATATTACTACCGACCTTATAGGATTGAAAAGGATTATACTATGAATAATTCTATGTCACCAAATTAACCTAGGTGAAATGGATAAAATCCTAGAAAGACACAACTATAAAAACTGATGCAAGGAGAAATTAAAAATTTTAATAGACCTATAACAAGTGAAGAGATCAAATCAGTAATCAAAAAATTTCCATTGAAGCCCAGAACCAGATGGCTTCACTAGTGACTTCTACAAAACATTTAAAGATTTAACGCCACTTTCACAGACTCCTGCAAAAAATAGAAGAGGAGATGGGCCAGCCCCGTGGCCGAGTGGTTAAGTTCACGTGCTCTGCTTCGGCGGCCCTGGGTTTTGCCGGTTCGCATCATGGGTGTGGATGTGGCACTGCTCGTTAGCCCACGTTGAGGCAGCATCCAACATACCACAACTGGAAGGACCCACAACTAAAATATACAACTATGTACTCGGGGGATTAGGGGGAAAAAAAAAGCAGGAAAAAAAAAAAAAAAGGTTGGCAACCATTCTTAGCTCAGGTGCCAATCTTTAGGAAAAAAAAAAAAAAAGAGGAGAGAACACTTCCCAACTCCTTCTATGAGGACAGTTTGACTCTGATGTCAAAACACAGACAAAGATATCACAAGAAAAGAAAACTACAGACCATTATCTCTTATGAATATAGAAACAAAACTCCTCAAGAAAGTACTATCAAATTGCATCTGACAACGTATATTTTTATTTGGTTGTTTTGTTGAGATGTAACTGTCATATAACATTGTGGAAGTTTAAGGTGTACAACATGTTGATTTGATACATTTCTATATTGCAGTATGATTACCACCGTAATTAGCTAACACTTCTTTCATGGCGCATAATTATCATTTCTTTTTTGTGGTGGTAACAATTACAGTCTAGTTTCTGAGCAGCTTTGAGGTTTATAATACAGTATCGTTGTCTGTCATCACTATGCTATGCATTAAATCTCCAGGACCTGTTTATTTATCGGTTACAGGGTTGTATACTAAAAGTACATCTCCCTGATTCACCCACTCCCCAGCCCCTGGTAACCACCATTCTCCTCTGTCTTTACAGTTCAGCTTTTTTAGATCCCACATGTAAGTGAGACCATACAGTATTTGTCTTTCTCTGTCTGGCTTATCTTTCTTAGCATAATGCCCTCAAGGTCCATTCATGTTGTTGCAAATGGTAGGATTTCCTCTTTCTCATGCCTGAATAATATTCCATTGTATCTATGTACCATGTTTTCTTTATCCGTTCATCCATTGATAGACACTTAGGTTGTTTCCATATCTCGGCTATGGTGAGTAATGCTGCAATGAACATGGGAGTGCAGAAATCTCTTCAATATCCTGTTTTCATTTCCTTTGGATATCTACCCAGGAGTGGAATTGCTGGATCCATCCAGCAACATATTGAAAGGGTTATACATCATGGCCAAGTGGGATTTATCCCAGAAATGTAAGGGTGAGTCAACATATGAAAATCAGTACATGTAGTAAACCATATTAGTAGAAGAAAGGACAAAAACTATATGATCATCTTAATAGACACAGAAACAGCATTTGACAAAATTTTAATGATAAAAACACTTGTTGTAGGTTGAATTGTGTCCCCCCCAAAAAGACCTTCAAGTCCTAACTGTTAGTACCTTTGAATGTGACCTTATTTGAAAATAGGGTCATTGCAGATGGAATTAGTTAAGATGAGGTCATACTAGAGTAGGGTCCCTTAATCCAATGTGACTGTGTCCTTATAAGAAGAGAAGAGATACAAAGACAGGCACACAGGGAAAATGCCATGTGATAATGGAGGCAGAGATTGGAGCGATGTGTCTAGAAGCCACAGAACACCAAGGATTGCCGGGAACACCAGAAGCTAAGAGAGACAGGGAACAGATTCTCCCCTGGAGCCTTCAGAGAGAGGATGTTCCTCTCAACACTTTGGTTTTGGAATTCTAGCCTCTAGAACTGAGAGAATAAATTTCTGTTGTTTAAGCCACCAGTCTGTGGTACTTTTCTATGGCAACTCTGGGAAATTAATACAGATTTGAATAGAAATTTGTCCAAAGAAAGATTACAAATGACCAATGAGCACATGAAAAGATGCTCCACATAATTAGCTATTAGAAAAGTGCAAATCAAAACCATATTGAGATACCACTTCACACTCACTAAGATGGCTATAATCCACAAGACAGGCCATAACAAATGTTGGCGAGTACGTGGAAAAGTTGGAACACTCATTCATTGCTGTTGGGAATGTGAAACGATGTAGCCACTGTGGAAATAGTTTGGCAGTTTCTCAAAATGCTAAACATAGAGTTACCATATGACCCAGTAATTCTACTCCTAGTATCTACCCAAGAGAAATGATAAATGTGTGTCCACACAAAAACTTTCACATGAACATTCACTGTGGCATTATTCATAGATCCAAAAAGTGGATACAATCCAAGTGTCATCAATTGATGAATGGATAAATATAATGAAATATAGTCATACAATGGAATGTTATTTGGCAATTAAAAGGAAGTACTGATACATGCTACAACTTGGGTAAACTTTGAAGACATTATACTAAGTGAAAGAATCCAGATGCAAAATGCCTCATGTATATTCCATTTGTATCAGATGTTCACAATAGTCAAATCCATAGAGACAGAAAGTAGATTAGTGGTTGTCAGGAACTCTGGGGCATGGAGAATGGTTGCTAATGGGTAGTATGGAGTTTCTTTTCGAGGTAATGAAAATGTTCTGTAGTTAGATTGTGGTGATGGTTGCACAACTCTGTGAATATACTAAAAGCCACTGAAATTATACACTTTAGAAGGGTGAATTTTATGGTAAGTAAGTTATATCTCAATAAAAAGGTAAAAATAAAGACATATCTGAAAGTTATTCTGTGTATGGTTGTGTCTGTTTGCACACAGAGACACATTGCTCCTTTTATCTGAAGGTCTGTCATCAGCTGCACTCTGGAACTGAACAACCTGTATTGTGAATAGAAACAGATCAATTCCTTGGCCCACAGAACACACTCTTGTGCCCTTGCCTCAGGGCTGTGGCCATCTACCTTCTCAACTTCACGGGTTAAATGGCTGGATTGGATACATCATATCAGTCACTGCCTGACCATGTGGCTGTCCTTTCTCATTGTCCCCTCTGCAGCACTGTGATTGTATTTTATGTACAAAGTGGGCCACCTTTCAAGGTCCTCAAGGCTGCTGAAGTAGTCCAAAATCTGCACAGGCGCCTCTCAAAGGAGAAGACTGATTTCTTGCTTTTCAAAGTCTTGAGGATTGACACAGCAGGTATGTCCCCCACAGAAATATTCTTTTTTATTTATTTATTTTTTAGAGCTCAAGTAATGTAAACATTTAATTGTATATTCAGACTTGGACACCACTGAGCTAGACATCCCATCAAATTAAGTATAATGAGAATCTTATGGAAACATAAATAATTACCCACTGAGTTTAAAGTGAAGGATTTCTGAGAAGAGGTGAAATACGATCTGGTTCCAATATGGCAGAACAGTAGGCAGGTCTCATAGACTTTTTTGACTGAGTGGGAATTAAGTTCCATATTTAGTTATCTTTCTATTTAGAAATTAAATATGGGACTTAATTCCTCTGGGGATATTCCAATGGGATTATTCCTATGGAACTATTCTAAAAGAGTCAGATGAGCTAATCATGGCTACGTTTTACTGGCACAGAAAGATCTTCACTTTAGCATCCAGGGACTTGTTTTGCATTTATTTCTCCAGTAGATTTCCTGCAGCACATGTTTGCCAATAGGCTTTGTCACTGAGGGAAACTAGAGAGCAACAACAATCATGGGTCAGTTTTTAAACTATCCTCTCACGTAATGGTCATTGTCAGAAATTTCATATGTAAACCGTCAGAATGGTCTTAAAGACAGATAAGTAGTATTGGCTGGAAAAGCTGTGTTTATATAATTTACCTTTGACATCATGTCTTAGGTTGTGGTGATGGTGTTATGTAGACTGTTGAAAATTTAAGAGAGTTTGTAAGTCCTTCTATTGTACCTCATTTCTTAGCCCCTTGCTTGCCACCCCTTCATGGCACCAAATGTGGAAATGTGGTCTTTGTCCAAGGTCTCTGTCCCCAGCTTATGAGCAGCATGAATTTCTTATGATCTGAAAGTGGTAATTTCTACAGACACTGAGGAATATGAGAGTTACAAGGAACATGATAATGTTTGGGTAGTAAAATTTAATTTGTTTCAGATGTATATCTGCCCACACTTGACTTTCTCGACTATAATATGGAGTAACTTAATTTTTTTATGAGTTCATAATAGTTTACATCATTGTGACATTTCAGTTGTAGATTATTTCTTGTCTGTCACCACATAAGTGCTCCCCTTCACCCCCTGTGCCCACCCTCCAGCCCCCTTCCCCTGGTAACCACTGAACTGTTTCCTTTGTCCATGTGTTTGTTTATATTCCACATATGAGTGAAATCATCTGCTGTTTGTCTTTCCCAGTCTGGCTTATTTCGCTTGGCATAATTCCCTCCAGGTCCATCCATGTTGTTGCAAATGGGATGATTTTGTCTTTTTTATGGCTGAGTAGTATTCCATTGTATCTATATACCACATCTTCTTTAGCCAATGATCAGTTGATGGGCACTTGGATTGTTTCCATGTCTTGGCTATTGTGAATAGTGCTGCAATGAACTTAGGGGTGCATATGTTGTTTTGGATTGTTGATTTCAAGTTGTTTGGGTAGACACCCAGTAGTGGGATAGCTGGGTCATATGGTAGTTCTGTTTTCAGTTTTTTGAGGAATCTCCTTACTGTTTTCCATTGTGGCTGCACCAGTTTGCATTCCCACCAGCAGTGTATGAGGGTTCCCTTTTCTCCACACCCTCTCCAACATTTGTTATTTTTAGTCTTAGTGATTATAGCCATTTTAACAGGCGTGAGGTGGAAATGCACAGGTTTTGCATTTCCCTGTTGATTAGTGATGTTGAACATCTTTTCATGTGTCTATTGGCCATCTGTATATCTTCTTTGGAAAAATGTACACATCCTCTGCCCATTTTTTGATGGGGCTGTTTTTTTTTTGTTGTTCAGTTATGTGAGTTCCTTATTTATTATGGATATTAACCTCTTATCAGATATATGATTTGCAAAAATTTTCTCCCAATTGGTAAGTGGTCTTTTTGTTTTGATCCTAGTTTCCTTGACTTTGCAAAGGTTCTTTAGTCTGATGAAGTTGTTTATTTTTTCTTTTGTTTCCCTTGTCTGAGAAGACATGGTATTCAAAAAGATCCTTTTTTGTTCGATGTCAACGGGTGTACTACCTATATTATCTTCCAGGAGTTTTATGGTTTCAGGACTTATCTTCAAGTCTTTGATCCATTTTGAGTTTATTTTTGTGTATGGTGTGAGATAATGATCTACTTTCATTCTTTTGCATGTGGCTGTCCAGATTTCTCAACACCATTTATTGAAGAGACTGTCTTTTCTCCATTGTGTGTTCTGGGCACCTTTGTCAAAGATTAGCTGTCCGTAGATGTGTGGTTTTATTTCGGGGCTTTCAGTTCTGTTCCATTGAACTGTGTGTCTGTTTTTGTACCAGTACCATGCTGTTTTGATTACTATGGCTTTGAGGTACATTTTGAAGTCAGGGATTGTGGTGCTTCCAGCTTTGTTCTTTTTTCTTAGGATTGCTTTAGCAATTCGGGGTCTTTGGTTGTCCCGTATGAATTTTAGGATTCTTTGCTCTATTTCTGTGAAGAATGTCATTGGGATTCTGATTGGGATTGCATTGAATCTGTAGATTGCTTTGGGTAGTATGGACGCTTTAACTATGTTTATTCTTCCAACCCATGTGCATGGAATCTCTTTCCATCTCTTTATGTCATCTTCTATTTCTTTGAATAATGTCTATAGTTTTCATTTATAAGTCCTTTACCTCCTTGGTTAAATTTATTCCTAGATTTTATATTCTTTTAGTTGCGGTTGTACATGGAATTGTATTTTTGAATGCTCTTTCTCTAAATTCGTTATTAGAGTATAGAAATGCAACTGATTTTTGTAAGTTAATTTTGTACCCTGGAACTTTTCTGTAGTTGTTAATTATTTCTAATAGTTTTCTGATGGATTCTTTAGGGTTTTCTCTATATAAGATCATGTTGTCTGCAAACAATGAGAGTTTCACTTCTTCACTCCCTATTTAGATCCCTTTTATTCCTTTCTCTTGCCTAATTGTTCTGGCCAAAACCTCTAACAGAGTAACTTAATTTTTTATTTTAAAGATTGGCACCTGAGCTAACAACTGTTGGCAATCTTCTTTTTTTTTTTTCCGTCTTTTTCTCCCCAAAGCCTCCCAGTACATAGTTGTGTATTCTAGTTGTGAGTGCCTCTGGTTGTGCTATGTGGGATGCTGCCTCAGCTGGCCTGATGAGCAGTGCCCTGTCTGTGCCCAGGCTTTGAACCGGTGAAACCCTGGGCTGCCAAAGTGGAGTGTGCAAACTTAACCACTCGGCCATGGGGCCAGCCCTGAGTAACTTAATTTTTTTAATAACTCCTTTTTTCTAGCTACAAAAATAATATTTACTTGTTGTAGGAAATTTGGAATACCTATAAAGGCAAAAAAATTAAAATTATCCTCTATTCTAGAGTCTAGAATTCCCACCCTGCAAAGATAACTTTTGTTAATATTTTGATATATTTCCTTCTAGTTTCCCCATCTCTAGAAACATTTACTACAATCAGGATAATTTGACATATATTTTTAATTTGCTTTTTGACTTCAAATCATATTATGATCATTTTCTCAAATCTTTCGAAATTTATCCCTCAGTAAGATACTTAGGGCTGCATGGTACTCCATCCTGGACATGTTCCACAACTTAGGCAACCATTTCTCTAGTCATGGACTTTAAGGTTGATTTTAAATAGTGCTACAGTGTAGAGAAATCTTTGTCCATATCCCCAATTATTTTCACTGGATAAATTCTAAGAATTCTTTCTTAGGCCAGAGGGTGCTACGTTTTTGCTCCCTTTTTAAGGCTTTTGTTACCTGGTGCATTTTGATGCTTCCTGATGAGATTGTCAGTAGTGAGACACGATCCCTGGAACCCTGGTCCACACCATAAGAGGCTCTTGACTCAACAAGATGCATCTATTCAGGGCCTATGCTATGAAAATGCACAAGCTGGAGCCGGGGATTCCCCTTTCCTCCGTGGTAACCTCAGCCTCGCTCGCTTCCTTGCAGGTTGCCTTCTGAAGTGTTCTGGCCACGGTCACTGTGACCCCATCACCAAGCGCTGCATCTGCTCTCAGTTGTGGATGGAGAACCTGATCCAGCGCTATATCCGGGATGGCGAGAGCAACTGTGGTGAGTCCTGGCGTGGCAGTGGCATGAGCTTTAAGACGACTCATTCTGAAATTTCCGAAATGCCTTCCTAGCTTTGCAGCTGTAAACATTCAACCCTTTTCTCACCTGAAGCCAAGTGAACCAACTCACTTGGTAGTGAGTTAAGATCCTCCCACAATTCTGGGGCTGTGTTTAAGGCTTTTCTGTAAAACTTCCTGATGAGGAAATTCAATTTGGCAGAGCAGATTTGGCTAACCATGGCTGGCATTGCTAAGAAAGTTCTTTGGGCCATGTGGGCTGGGTCTAGGTTGCACCTGCCTTGGCGTGGGCTCTGTGTGGCCTTCTGAGGAAGTGGCCCCTGTGAGGACCTGCTGGAATCAGATCAACACAAGAATTGGCTCACTCTTCCAGGCTGTCTGCCCAAGCGGGCACCAGAAATGGGAGCCACCACCTCAGCTGGCCAAGCCGGTGCCCTTAGGTCTCTTCTGGGGAGGAAACTATTTCAATGCCCGTCTGTTTGTAAGAGTAAATTTGTTGTCTTGGGGATCCAGATGACATAATTGGCAGAAAGAATTGTAAGAACTGATTGCCAAATTATGTTCCCACTCACTACCATATAAAAATGTGAAGATAACCAGCCCTTAGATCATTAATCCAGGGAGCGTGTATAACATTTAATAGAATTAAACCTTGTGTCTTTGCTCCCTGGGTGTCTCTGTTCCTGAATTGCTGTTGCAAAGCTTTTCCCACTGGATTTCTGCAAGGATGTGGAAGGAATGAAGATCAGGTAGCTTCTGAATTGCCGTCTGGCTCTGTGAAAAGCATCTTCATATCATAGGCAGCCATAAAAATACTTTATTTACCTTATTAAAATCAAGCCAGAACTATTTTGGGCAGGAAGGTTGTGATTTTTGTGATTCTGGATCAAATATTTTGATGTGCCATTCGTGGGTGTTTCAGAGGCATTACTTCCTAAGTGATTAATTTTAGTTTTTTCCAACTATTCTGTTCTCAAGTCAGCATGAAATATGTACTCCATGAGGTCCCTGAACCAATTGGACAAAACTAGGGTGCCTTTAGGTTATTCTTGAATTATGTGTATTTGACCTTGCTTGTCCTCTGCTGCCAGACCGAGGCGGTGTGATCAACACCACAGATGGCCTTTGCTTATAATTACAGGACTCAAAATATGCGTTGCGAATCATTGACATAAACTTGTTTTGCAAGTAGTATGTAACCATGTCCACCTGGTTTTCTTTTTCAGAGTGGAGCGTATTCTATGTGACAGTGCTGGCTCTCACTCTCGTAGTGCTCACTGGGGGTTTAACTTGGCTTTGCGTCTGCTGCTGCAAGAGGTACCTGGTGTGCTTGCTTATTTACTTCCTTGAAATCAAGACACATCATTAAATGGGATATGACAGCATTAGTGGCTTTTGCTTGGGTTTGTTAAACTGCTGAACTGTTTGACAATCACTCTTTTTATGAAGACAAACTAGACTTTAAAAGGACTTTATCCTAACACTGATGTATGACATATAGGAAAGTTAAGAGAGTAAATCCTAAGAGTTCTATCACAAGTGGAACATTTTTTTCCTTTTTTCCTTTCTTTTATTTTTATTGTATCCAGATGAGAAGATGGATGTTAGCTGAACCTATTGTGGTAATCATTTCACAATATATGTAAATCAAATTATCATGCTGTACATCTTAAACTTATACAGTGATGAATATCAATTATTTCTTAATTGATAAATTAAGGGGGGGAAGTACTTTATAGTGCATTCTTCCCCACAAAGCATATGTGCCTAGGGAAATGGAATAATACTCGAGGCAGCTTTTTCTCATTACAGTGCTCATATTTTCTAGAAGGTTCAATGATTCAGTATCAAATCTAGTATTACTTTCTACAAGTCTCACATTATGTTCACTCGAACAATGAGTGGCCTGACTGGTCCACCCTCAGTGAGAAAGGAACGCTGATACCAGTTGTAGATTTTGAGTATTTGACCTGTGTGAGGCAACATCGAATCTTCCTGAATTCTGTTTAATAAATGCAAATCTTTAAGCCAGGTGATACCATCACCAAAGAGAGGTTTTGCTTTAGGTTTTCCCTTCTTCCTTTTTCCATGGAGCTGACCTATGAGAGGCCCCAGAGGTGCCCCATTGTCGGAATCTTCCAGAACTCTGTGCCCAACCCTCTGTGAGGAGATTCGTGGGGATACCGATTAATCTCTTGAAATCCTTAGAAGACAGCATTGGGTCCACTTATGAAACACTATAAAATGCTCTCTAAAGAAGACATGATAAAACAGATAACGGTATACCATAATTAACCGTTACTTTTCATAGACCAATTAAAAATTATTTTAGTTTTGTGCTTACTTTCCCAAAGGTAAGACTGGCGATGGAGAGCACAGGCACAGGCCTTACAGGGCTAAATCCCATTAAGTTTTCCCAGAGCCATCTGGGATACTGGTCACCCCGCTGTGCTTGGCTTTAAAAATCCTGCAGCTTTGTGACACGTGTATCAAGCAGACAATAATGATAGTGCTTGACTGTGGATATTTATTAAGTGTTTGCCATTGTGATTAATGGCTCTAAGTGCTTTATATGTATTATCTAGTCCTCCCATCAACCCAATGAGAAAGGGACTATTCCTTCTCCCAATTTACAGGTGGGAATATGGAGTTACAGAAGTATCAGAAAATTATCTCAAAGTCACCCAGCTAGTAGGTGCTACCCCGTGCTGTTACTCACCAAGCTATCAGAAAACTGTCTTTGTGCTCAGAAACTACTGTTCATTCTCTCCACACCTTACCGTGGTTTTGAGGTGTATTTTCAATAATCCTCTGAAGCACAGGATGAGGCACACAGGTCCAGCCCAGTTGTTCTATGTGCTGTGAAAAAATAAAAAACTGAGTTGTTGCTAATTAATTTGGGGAATTTATTGTAGTTTCTAGAGTTTTGTTCTGATTGGTAGTTTATGTCATCTTTGCATTCCTGCATCTTTGGATTTGCCAGGGCAGTACAGGTTCAGGGGGAAGCTTGCTTATCCAGGTGTTTCTGAACTAAGACTTACTCCAGGAGAAAAGCTCGCTGGGCTGACACAGGGATTGAGGGTTGCTATAAAGGTCCCTGGTCCCCCAGCCCGCGGCTGAGCTGACAGCCTGCAGTTAGTGGGCCATAGTGGTGTGGCTGTTCCTACTTCTGAGAGTGCTTCTTCAAGATGCGTGAAGTACTTCAGTCCCACTGAACTCAGACCTCACCCTGTATGCTTATCATTAGTAAAAGATGCCAATCAACAGAATGTAATAACATTCTAAAGGCAAAAGATTTCCTTTGGTGTCCTTCACATGTTTTAAATCCTGGATCCCAGTTACCATCCTGAGAATCTGAGTTGAGCTTTTCATTGTTCCTTTCAGGCGAAAAAGGACTAAAATAAGGAAAAAAACAAAGTACACCATCCTGGATAACATGGATGACCAGGAAAGGATGGAGCTGAGGCCCAAATATGGTAAGACAACCTCCAAGATGCTTTCTTAGTATCTTGAAATGATGTAATCCAAGTATCTGCCCGAGAGTGTCCTGGGTGAAGGGAGAGCAGAAGGCCAGAGGCAGCACGTGAACTGGGCAGGAAGAGGGAGGCTGCGCTTCTGTGAAGAAAACCATCTACGTCAACCTAAGGCTGTGCTCACCGGGAGGCAGTAGCTGTATTATGAATTTAAGGACATTTTGGCACAGTGCTTTGAGACGTTAATGGGGCAAGGATCTGAAATGCCTGTTATCAGTTGAGCGCCGACCAGTGACTGCAGGACAAAGGTGCGCTTCAAACAGGTGTCCCGGGGCCTGGCTTTTCTCTATGCATGGCCGCAGGGTGCACGGCCTGTGATGCCCTTTCACCCCCACTCATCTCTGAATGCTGTTCCCTGTAGGTCAGCTACACAGAAATGCAGCAAAATAACATTTGGACTTCAAAATCAAACATTTTCCAGCAGCTGCATTAGCTAATTAACTGTATATGGATGGACACAAAGGGTTTGTTTTTTTTACAGAAAATTGACTTTCTTCACAAAGTAAATGCATGTCTATGCTTAGAACTACCTCTTGTCTACCTCAGTTAACCTTTTTGATTCTCCTGTGTTAACTCTTGGAGACTGATTCAACCTTCTCTAGCCCTCTGAGGCTGCTTCGCACCGATTCCACGGATTTGTCCTAATTCTGGATTTATAACTAAATTCTTACAGAGGGCCGGAATCACTTTGACAGTTGTGAGAGGCACCCCGCTGTCCACAGTAACTTTGGAGGGCCTACCCTATGCACTGACTCAGGGTAGGCCCTGGACGAAGGGCGAAGAATGGAGGATAGGCCTGCCTTCACGGGAGCTCACAGCCCAGGGGAGGATAATTATACCAGAGAGCAAGGAGTCCTACAGAAGCAGGGATGGTGCCCTGTGGGCGCACAGAGGCTGAGGGACTGATGGTGTATGGAGAGTGTGGTTGGGGGCTTTGGCAGGAAAAGCTTCACAGGAAATACAAATTTTACTGTATATTTATTGAGGGCTCACCATTTACTTTACATAATTTACTATCAGAAGTTTCATACCTAAGAGCTCAAAGTGCCGTAGGTTGCATTATCTCACCCACCTTCCTCCTGAAATGCACTCTTCCTTCTGACTTTCCTGTTTCTATCCACAGAACCCTGTTCTTATTACCAGGTTCTAGACCTCGGTCATTGGTACTTGGTCAGAGTGCCTTGTCCCAACTCCAACCACCCCATCTTGCCCTCTTTCCTCATCATTCTCCTTACCACCACCCTAGTTCGGATCTTATGATCTCACTTCTGGACTAATGGTGCTGACAGTAATAGTCAACAGGTGTTTAATGTTTAATATGTACTAGGTACTGTTCTAAGCTCTGTACCCATTTAATTCCAATCCTATAAACACCTCTATGAGATCTGTGCTATGGTTATCCCCATTTTAGAGAAGAGGAAGCTGAGGCACAAAGTTTAGCAAGTTGCCCAAGTCAGAGTGCGTCAGTGCCAAAGGCAGGTTGGACCAGGCATCTGCTCCCGGGCCCCATGCTCCCTTCCTCCACCCTGCACTGCTCTGTGGTGCAGTCTGCTCTCCTGTCGCTCTCCATCTTCCTTCCATCCTACACACTGTAGTTTTAGTCATATCTTGAAACCACATTTTAATCATGTTACTCCTTTGCTTATAAGATAAAATCCAAGCTTCACGGCTTACCTTGTACTCATGTGCTTTTCTGTGAGGTCCCAGCCTCTCTTTCATTATTTCCTCCATGAATCATTGGGCCACACTGTTTTCTTCAAATATTTCTGGATGCCTCTGCATGCTCCGTGCCCCTCCCTTGTTCTTCTGTCCACATCTACTCTCTTCAAATCCCGTCCTATGTGAAACATCACTGAAGCAACCTCAGCTTTTAAGTGTGTGCTTTATCTCTTCTTGATTCATAGAAGATTTATTTTTAAAAATGTCTTGCGTGTTATGAACCATTTTCCCATGAGTCTTTGTCTTAAACCCTTAGACACTATAAATTCCTTGAGAGCAGAGATCGTATCTTATCCCTGTTCAGTCTCTTATTTTGACCCCTGGCAATCACATTCTCCCAAAAATGTTTAACTGACCCAAATAGTAAAATTGTAACAGCTTACATTTATTGAGCGCTTAGTGTGTGCGAAACTCTGGGCAAGAGCTTTATAAGCACTGCTTCACTTTCTCCTCACGTGGGAGAGGAGGAAATTTCCCTCTGCTCTTCTACGTTCTTCTGGCTAGTCTAAGAATTAAATTGACACGAGACAGATTAACAGGAGAAAATCAAATTTAATTAATTTCATGCATACGGGAACCTCACATACTTGAGAGGATCGGAGACAGAAGGGTAAAGTGAGGTATATATGCCATCTTGAGCTAAGGGGTGGGATGGGGGCCTGAGGCTTCAGAGGGGAGGACGGTAATTCACGGGAGGATAAGAAGAGCAGGTTTTCACTAATGGAAGTTTGCCCTGACATACAGATAGGTCATAAAAAGGTATTTCTGGTAATAACTCTTATTATGGGCAAGGCCCCCAATTTAAATCCTTTAAGGGACAGGTAAAAGTTTCTCTTGAGCCCTCAGGGTCTCGATTGCCATTAGCTCAAAATATTCCCCATGTCAAAGTGGCGCATCTTGGGGAGGCCTGATCAGAGGGCCTCCACTCCCATAAACCCATGGAGTAGATGCTTTGTTATCTCCCAGTTTAATACACAGGGGCCTGAAGGCCCAGAGGTTAAGTATCTGTATCCTGCCCAGGGTCACACAGCTGGTACGTGTCAAAGCTTGGGCTCAAGTTCGGGTGTGATTCCAAAGCCCTGTTATTACTCACTGGGAAACCCCAACCTCCTGCTGTGTGTGAGCTTTGAAGGTGCAGAGAGCACAGTCCCAGGCTCTGCACGTGACCTGCAACGGGAAGGACAGCTGAGAGTGAACAATGCCCTTTGCGCCTGTCTGCTTCCCCCTAGGTATCAAGCACCGAAGCACAGAGCACAACTCCAGCCTGATGGTGTCCGAGTCGGAGTTTGACAGTGATCAGGACACAATCTTCAGCCGAGAAAGGATGGAGAGAGGCAATCCGAACGTTTCCATGAATGGCTCCCTCAGAAACGGGGCTTCCTTCAGCTATTGCTCAAAGGACAGATAATGGAGCAGCTGTAAAACGAAAGGACCCCCGCAGGAATCCTTCAATCCGGGACCAGTCAATGGGAGTTAAAACACGAAACTAACTCTTGTTAGAACAGCGCATGAACGTCCTTTCACTCTGGGCTGGGTGTGTGTCCCTATAGTTTAAAAGACCTGTTTTCTTGGGGTTTTCAAGACACAAAACAAAACAAAAACATTGCTTTTTAAACTGGGACGCTTGTTAATAGGAATAAAGGCTGGGTAAGATGCTAAGGTATATACTTAAAAGAGTTTTGTGTTTCTGTAGCTGGCACAGTATTATATTGCCTATGTTAAAGATTAACACCTGTTCGTGTCTGCAGACCTGTTAGGTGACTTACACATGGATTTAAAGAGGGCTGATTTCTCCTAGGAGCTTGGATTGCTTTTAAGGACAACTTTCTGAACATGGTTTCTTGGTAGGACCCATAAAGTCGATGGCTGTGTTTACTAAATAGTGTCTCTGAGGTGCGGGTTGTCTTCTGTGCAGCAAGTTTTCTGTGCTGAGTGCGACCCCCACGCAGAGCAAGGCCCTCCTGTTTTCGCTCCTTTGCTGTCACCAACCGCCATTTTGGTGCTCTCTCTTGGAAGTTCAAGATCTCAAAAAGAATTGTTTTCTGAGGACTGGAGGCAACAGAAAGGGAGGTGGGGTTCAATGACTTGTAGGTTGGAAGTTGAACTAGCATTTTAACATCCTTTACCTTTTCTTTCTTTTAGAGAAACAAACTACGCTGAGGCTTCTCTTAGCCCCAGTTTACATGAAACACAATAAAAGTGATGATTCCTCCATTAAATATTTACTGAGTATGAACTATATAGGCCATGCAGTTGGCCTGCCATAGGCAGGGATAATGACTCAGCAACTCTGTATATATTCCCAACTCCGAAAACAACATCTTCATTAGGATGGTCCGCTCATGATCGGCCCCTAAGGTACTTTCCATAGTAACAACTTGACGTAGACATTCACTTCATATGTTTAAAAATATATTTATTAAAAGTTTTTCTACTAAATAAGTCATTTTCAATATATGAAAAAAAAATTTAAACCATCCCCAGCCACAAAGCAGCATGCCAGAGCGAAGAACTGGAGTTAATTGTAGTCTGACAAGTTGGTTGGCTGATCATAGTTCCCTCTCCACCCATGGTCCTCAGGCTGGTGGCCTGGGTGGTGCCCTTGGCATTCTTTGTGGGAAGTTTGGGATGAGAGGTGGGGCCCATCACAGATAGAGCCAGCGTTGTGGCCTCCAGCATGACCACACCTAAACAATATTCCATTGCACAAGTTTCTGGAACATGAGGGGAAATCTAGGATGCTTTGCTATGATGAAGTAGAGAAGAAAGGCAATTAAACCATCAGGTTTAAATCATCAGGGCTGGAGCAAGAGAGAAAATAGTTCCTGTGGGCCCTTGAAAAAAATGAGCTTCCAGGTGCTTTGATTCTCGCCGGTAATACTCATCCTCATGAAATCATCTTGTTTTCAATTATTGGACTTTATGAGGAATGGCAGAACTAAAAAGTATAGGAGTGTAATTTTATTTTTAAAATAATTCCTTTGCTTATGCCTACACTTTCTGTATTGCTAGCCAGTTCAATACTATCTATGGTGTTAGAAGGAAAATGTGATGATTTTACACCAATATTTATCTTCATAAACTTAAAATCTGCCCTACCTAGTGAGCAGGGTTATGTTATTTTAATGCAAAAGCAAAAACTCCTGGCATAGAGGATGACAGGCCAAATATGAGGTCAGTAGAGCACAATGAAGAAGGGAGCAATCATCGTTAAGGGCTTTATGTGCATAATACACGTGTCTCACATACTCAATTGATCCTTACAATCATCCTTGAAAAGGAGATGTTATTATTCTCTTGTTGTAGATAGTGATCTGAAGGCCCAGAAAGATTAAGTAACTTGCCCAAAAAGTAGTGGATCTGGGAATTGAATGGAAAATTTTAAGCGTAAAGTCCATGCTTTCCACCCTCCTCCCTCCACGACACAAAGAACTCCCGCCCCTAACTGTTGGAGGGCAAATTCTGGGGGACCTCTTGGGCCCTCTGTTCCTAGGACTAAGAGGAACTCCTTTTGATGTGTGAAGAGAACAAAAGACAAAGGGAGAGACGCCTCCCTGTCTCTCCTGTGGGATCAGCCCTGGGCCCCCTCTTGGTTTGCCAAGTGCAGCTTCTGCCACTCATCCTTTTCTGCCCCTGGCCCTCCCAGCCCAGCCTGTCTGCTCCTTCCACAAGAAGGATCTCAATGCTATCGTGAATCAAAAATAAACACCACACTAGTGATCAGAAAGTGGGTCCTCGTTATCCCACTTATCAGAGGAGCAGAGCATGAGGTGGAATGACAGCCAGGGTTCTTTGGTGTGCTTATCATTAAGAACCTTTGGAAGGTAAAGCTCTCCAAGAGCTTTGGCTAGACAGAAGAGCAGGGCCCTATGATGTGAGAGAGGGCATTTGTAGGACTCAAAGGCTAATAAGACTCTTCATTGCTGGTTAAAAATCCATGAAGGAGCGGGGCTGGCCAGTGGCCTAGTGGTTAAGTTTACACACTCTGCTTCGGTAGCCCTGGGTTCACCAGTTTGGATCCTGGGCATGGACCTACACACTGCTTACCAAGCCATGCTGTGGCAGGCACCCCACATATAAAGTAGAGGAAAATGGGCATGAATGTTAGCTCAGGGCCAATCTTCCTCAGCAAAAAAGTGGAGGATTGGTGGCAAATGTTAGCTCAGGGCTAATCCTCCTCAAAAAAAAAAAAAAATCCATGAAGGAGGATTCAAGTCCACATTAAGAGGCCAAGCATGTTTATGATTAAAGAACCTGCTGGAGGTAAGAGAACATCCACGCAGCATGCCAGTGATGCCTCCCTTGTGGGCAGGGATGAAGAGGTAGTACCATTCTTTTTGTGTGTGACCAAGCTATCATGGACTTTGACTTAAGTCTTGGCTTTATTTTAAAAAATGTATTATTTTTCCCCATGTATTGACAGGGTATCATCTCTAATATGACACTATTAAACCTATGTGCTAATCTAAATAAACGTGTCTGTATTTTACGTAACACCTAGTTGTTGTTAGGGGGGAAACACTTTTTCTTTATGCTTCTGTGTAGATGATTCCCCAGGAGTCAGCCAACTGGCCCATGACCTGTTTTGTGTGGCCCATGAGCTAAAAATGATTTTCACGTTTTCAAATGGTTGAAAAAAAATCATAAGAATATTTTGTGACACGTGGAACTTACATGACGTTCAGATTTCTGTGTCCATAAATAAAGGCTTATTGGAACACATGCACATTCATTCGTCTGCGTGTTGTCTGTGGTTGCTTTGTGCTACAATAGAGTTGAGTAGTTTCAACAGAGACTGTGTCCGAAGCCCAAAATATCTACTATCTGGCCCTTTCTAGAAAAAATTTGCTGAAGCCTTGGACAACACCCCTGGCTCCCTTCCCATGGGAGGACCAGAGTTTGAGAGGCGTTAAGCATGCTCAGCTCTGCCTGCCTTCTCTCTGCAGAGAGGGTAGGTGCACACCAGGGCAGTCGGCCCTTGCTGGAGAAGGCCCACAGTTGGGGGTGGGGGAATGCAAATTACATTGAAGGGTGTGTTTAAGCTACATCCCCTGATCTGGTTCCTGTCAATAATCAGGCTGATATTTTGTATTCCATCTGTGTAACTCCTGCATCACTTGCTCGGCTTCGAACTTCGGAAGAGTGAGGTGTTATCTATTGATTCCCTGAAACCTCACAGCCATGCCAGGCCGTCATAAGCACTGACACCCTGTTATGCAGCTAATAGGGGTTGACTGGAGACAAAGAGCTAATGGATTGAGTTAAAAGTCTTGGAGCTGAAGCTTTGTTGACTTAAAAAAAAAAAATAGTGTATGGAGGTATAACTGCCATAATAAACTGCACATACTTAGAGTACAACGTAAGTTTTGAAGTATGAACAACTGTGAAACTATCACCACAATCAAGATAAAATTTCCTTGTGACCCTTTGTCATCTCTCCCTCCCCAGTCATTGATCTGCTGTCACTATAGATTAGCTTGAATTTTCCAGAGTTTCATATAAACGGAATCATACAATATATCCATTTGGGGGGATTGTTTTTTCTCCCTCAAACCAGTCCCCTCCTTTCCAAGTCATTTAACCTAATCCATTAGCAACTTCAGTGAGGTAAATACTTGTGGAGGTAAAGATGCTGGTATGGAGGTGGGACTGTTGTATTTTAGCGAAAATAAGTAAACGGCTCCTGGAGAATCCTCAGTCCTGTAAGGGCTCTGTATTCATTTACTGAGAGACCAAAACCGTGCTTCCCAAAGTAAATGAATCAAACCTTTATAATCTCAACCGCGATGACTTTCCATTACTGAAAAAAAAAAAGTTCTGCGGTAAGTCTGAGTTAGCCTAAGACTTAGCATAAAAGTTAAAGTTTCCCCAAAGCTGAAGCATTATCCTGTTGATCTTGGGGGGAAAAGTGAGACGTTCCCAGCACGTAGCCCTCAAGAGAGACCTGCAGTCCACAGACTTCACTGAAAAGCAAACCAGTCATTCCGGAAGGGGCACGACACATTCTGGGAGGGTTCCGCCGCTTGCCCTGGGTGCTGGTTCCGGGGTGTGTTCAGTTTGTGAAAATTCAGCGGGCTGTTCATTTATTCACTTACGCACCATGTTTTGCATGTACGTTACACTTAAATGAAAAGTTAAAAAATAAAAAACCTTCCCAAGTGATTGTACTTTCAAAGCTAACTAACTATAAAGGGATTTCCTTGGTGTTGATGAAACAGTTCCGTATCTTGATTGTGGTGGTGGCTACACAAATCTGTCTGTTGAGGTGATAAAACCCGGTACAAGTACATGCACACACACATATAATCACACACACACACACGCACAAATGAGTGCATGTAAAAATTGCTGAAATTGGCATAAAGCCTGTGTTAACAGTATGTATTTCCTGGTTTTGATGTTGTGTTAGTTATGTAAGATGTTAACCACTGGGGGACGCTGGGTGTAGGGTATACAAGAATCTATTACTTCCGCAACTTCCTGTGAGTGTATGTTTATTTCAAAATAAAAAGTTAAAAGACTTGGGTACAACCCTTTCTTAGGCAGCCGCATCTGCAAATCAGGTAAATTCTCAGTTTAGTTCGGCAAACATTTAATGAGCATGACCATGGATGGGCCCTCCTGTAGATGCTAGGGTACTAAATTTCACAGGCAGGCTCCTGGCCCTAGGCACTCACGGACTAGCAGCTCTCTGGGAAGGGAGTACCATTTACACAGGCAGGAGAGGAAAAGTAATTCGCTCTCTGCCCTTCTGAGTTCTTGTCTGAGACGTCTGTAATAAAAGACAGATTAACACAAGAAAAACAAACAGAAGCTTATGAACATGTATACCTCCTGGACACATGGAAGATAACCAGAGAAACATGAGTAACTCAAAGAGGTGGCTTAGAACTCCAGCTTATACAGCATCTTCAACAAAGAACAATAAATTTGTGGAGAAATGACCAACAATGGAAAGCAGTTGTAGGCTTCCAAGGGCGGAGATAAAGGCTAGTTAGTAAAATCTGTTCTATAGATTCTTCTGGGGCCCTTTCCAGGCTGATGGGTCTGGAGGTGTCTCTGTGATTAACCTTTGTCCCTCTGGGGAGGGGAGGACACCTTTGTAAATTTACATCCTGCTTCTAGGCAAATAGGGAGAGGGCAGAGAGCTATTCTTGTCTCTGCCTCTTCTCAATTGCCTTCAGCTCACAATAATCCTTGTGCCAAAGTGGCATATTTTGGGGTGACATGTTCTGCTACCCTTCATACATATCCGAACAGGTCTAATAATATCCGAGACAAACTCAAATGATGAACTGGCAAGACAAAAAGCCACAATCAGAAACCTTAACACAGAAATAGGAAACTCTGTTAATTCAACATTTATTAATCACACACACACACACATGCTGACAAGACACTGATAGACAAACACAATTATTAAAAACTGGAAAATGAGTAATGTGCACATTTAAAAAGCAAAATGTTTACACACTTCCTGTTACACTTATTCCCAAGTTTTATCTCACAAAATACAGCATGAAAAAAATCACAGCATAAATATTATTCAAGTAAACTGCTATCTGAAATAGCCACACATGAATAATGAAAACCCTGGGCTCCAGCCTTCAGAGAAGGCAGTCATGTGGCACAAATTAAAGTTAACAATATCAGTTAAGAATAAAATATATTTATTTGCACTGTGCTTCTGATCTTCATTTTCACTGAGTCTTTCCATGAGAATAAAAGTAGAAGAAACAGCATTTGACATAAAATCGTATTTAAAAGCCACTCAAAGGGATAACGAGAACAGAAGAGCTCTTTTAATGAGAATCCCTGCCTAGCTGGGGAAATAAATTAGGAAGCGTTTTTTTAAGGCCAATAGACTCGTTACCTAGGTAATTTCATTTGAGTTATGTGATAATTGCTGGGAAGTCCTCAATGAGAATTTATTGGAACAATGCCCAGAAAAGTACTTTTTACACAGCCAGTGTTCAATAAAAACAAATAATGCCTGATAAACGCAGAAAGGTCAATCTCTCTCTCTTGGTATGGATCAGGGGTTGGCAAACGTTTTCTGTCAAGAGCCAAAGAGTAAATATTTTAGGCTTTGCAGGCCATCCTGTCTTGGTTGCAAGTACTCAATTCTGCCAACTAAGAAGCCATAGATCATACAGTAAATGAACGAGTGTGGCTGTGTTCCAATAAAATTTTGTTTATGGACACTGAAATCTGAATTCCATATAGTTTCATGTGTCATGAAATATTATTATTCTTTTGACTTTCTTCCAGCCACTTGGAAATATAAAAACCATTCTTAGCTCCGCTTTGTACAAAAACAGGTGGCAGGCCCGATTTGGCCAGTGGGCTGTAGTTTGTCAACCCCCAGTCTAATGGTCCTTTTCATGCTGTAAAATATATTTTAAAAAAAATTCCATCCATCACATATGGTTACTTTATTGAAAAAATAACCAACAAAAGTTCATTTAAAAACACTTTTCTTTCTTCTCCCAACCCAGAAAATTTTACCAAACAGTAAAGCTATTTCCTTTTCAAATTATTTTAATTACAAAATTAATCAAAGATATGGCAATGAGCCTCTGGCCTTTAATTTATATACCTGTGAGCCAAATATACAAAGAACCTGACAGCCTGCCACCCAGCCAAGGAATCCACTGGTTTACAAAGTTACAAACTTATGTGCATGTTATTCCCCCAGACACCTCCAACCATCAGTATTCCAGACTTCTAAAAAATGTTACAGCATTTTTATTGTTAATAGAAAACAGATGGACACACCCAAATATTAAGTAATTAGGATGATATATAAAACCACCTAAGACCTAAAGGTAAAACCTAGAAATCAGCTGTGAATATGCTATGTATGCAGTTCTTGGCAGGGCCTGGGCAATGCATGACACTAGGAGGTGGACTTGGGCCTCGGGATCCGGGTGGCATAATCCAGGCCAAATGCAAGGCAGCCCCAAGACTGGCTGTCGTCCCTGTGCACAGGGACACTGCTGATCTTGAGTTACACAACCACAGCTCCCCCGTGGCTCAGGGAGGAATGCTAAGTACTGGGTGGGGTTCAGGAGCAATTGCCTCTAGCACTACTTTCATTGATGTCTCCCTTCCATTACCCAGAATATCCAGGGAATGTCATAGATTCTGCATTTAAGGTAGAGTGGGAAAGGAAGGAGCTTCACGGCTGCCTGTCCAGCCTGGAACAGCCTTTATTCCTTTTCCTCCGTACATCAGGATGGGTGGGAGACCCATCAGAAAAGCCTAGAATTTTCTTAATCAGAGTTTTTCCTTGGAGTGACAGGAAACACCAGTCACAGGGTTTTTCTTTTTGTTTTTTTAAATGATGAACTGTCAAAACTCTTATTGGATAAGAGGGGCCTGAAATTCAAGGTCTTGTGCCTCTCCCACAAGGTGAACTGGCAATTATAGAAGTCCTTTTTCCTTTCGAGATTATGGTGGTGAAAGTGCTATTTCTCTTCTGGAGGTGAAGCAGCAGCCCCTTGTGAGGACAAGGAGCAGGCTGCAGGGGACAACCATTTACTCAGGCTCGGGTGGGTGGGCAGGTGGGCACCTGCCTCCCCTTCTCTTGGCAAAGCCACTGTGGGATACTCAAGTGAGGCCGGGTGGTGCTGCTCGTAACAATAATGGCTATTGTACTTACATCGAATTTTCATTCTTTTGCAAATACTTTTACTTTTTCTTAGGCTCACAACATTCCACCGAGCTAAGTAAGGCATATAGGGAATCTCCACTCTCCATGAGGGAGGGCGGCTGCTGAACAGCATGCCCACAGAACAAAGCTACTCCTCAGTGAAGGAGCCATTCTGTGTGTGCCTTCCACTCTACTGGGCTGCCTCGGCTGCTCTGTGCTTTATACCTGGGCTGGTTTCCTAAAGGAAACAAGACGAAATGGAAAACAGGACAGAAATGAAAATACCATCTTTAAGCAGCAAATTTAGGACGATGAGGACTTCGGTTTAAAAAGTCATCCACAAAAAGGGAGAGATGCTCCTTCATTCCTCACAGAAGCACAGGCAGTTCCGTGCTATTTCAGAAGTCTTAAAAACGATTGATTCAACCTCTGCAGCAATACCTCTGAAGACACAGCAAGTGTCTTTAGTGCTGAGCTGGCAGATTGCCAGGGGTGTTGTACCCTCCCCCCCCCCCCCCCCCCCCGCCCAGGCTGACAGTCATACTCAGGGTCGCTCCGGCAGCCCTCTGGGTCTAAGCTCCAGAGCCATGTGGGAGACGGCCACGTCATCGACCAGGCAGAGATCAAGCCCTTGTGATGGGGCCACAGGGGCCAGCTGCACCTTGCTCTGAGACACATTGGGTTGTGGTGGGGTTCCAGGGCTTCAATCTATAAATCCAGTGCTGGTTCTTGAGGAGTCTGCAGTCACAGGCACGTGGCACCTATTGGTCCCTAGTTAGCTAAGGGGAGGGGTAGGATTCGTATCTGCTTAAGATTCCGAGGACTGGATGAGCTTTAAAAAATTCAAATCCAGATGACCTATAAGTTTATTTAAAGTAATGGATGGCATGTTCTCCTATATGTAGATAAGCTTCCTTTTTTATTTTTTAAGGACTGAACAATCCTACAAGCCTCCCAAACACACATACTTGAGTTCCAGATACTCATCAATGCCATACTTGGACCCCTCTCGCCCAAGGCCAGATTGCTTCACGCCGCCAAACGGGCACTCCACAGTGGAGATCAATCCTTCGTTAACGCCAACCATGCCCACTTCCAGCTGCTCTGCCACCCTCCAGATCTGGGCTGGGTCTTGAGAGTAAAAATAACCTGTCATAGGGATAAAGGACAGAGATGGCATGTAGAATAGTCATTAAAGACACCATGTCTGAAGCTGAGGATGCCGTTGACGACTATCTGTCTAGTGACTCGGGCCTGGAATCCTCGCTGCTCCTAAGCACATAGAGCCCCCAGTTGGTCCTGAAACCATCTTTCTGCTCCTGTTCCACTCCTGCTAGTGCCCTCACCGTCTCCCATGAGGACTGTACCAATGGCCTCCCCAGCTCCTGTTGTCTACTGTTCAATCCAGCCTGCACGCCTCTGTTAGATTATCCTTGTGATATTTTTGCCCAAACCTTCCGGGGCCACCTTTCTATCTACAAAATAAGATTAAATTTCTAGTGGGTATTCAAACCCTCCCTAATGTGGTCTCAGTCAACATTTTCAGCTTTACCTTCCACTACTCCAATCACTAACCACCTTCTCCAAATTCTCCTCACTCTCTTACTTCACTTCTAAACTCCCTTGGTCCCCTCTGCCCAGAATCCCTCTGCTCTAATCTCTGCACAATCAGAGTCCTGCCCATCATTTATGACCTAGTTCAGGGTGGGGCTTCCTCCACCATCATCCCATTGAGTAAGGGAGAAAAGAACACTGACTCAGCATTACAGAGGCACCCATGCACACACTTACCCGGCTTTAGGAGAACTCCTGGAGCAGGCAGCATGGGGAGAGGTACTCCACAGCACGCTGATCCTTCCTCTGTTTTTTTTTACAGGGAAGGATTCGCCCTGAGCTAACATCTGTTGCCAATCTTCCTCTTTTTTTTTCCCCGCCCCAAAGCCCCAGTGTGTGGCTGTATATTCTAGTTATAAGTCCTTCTAGTTCTTCTACGTGATTCACCACCACAGCATGGCTACTGACAGACGAGTGGTGTGGTTCTGCAACTGGGAACTGAACCTGGGCCACTGAAGCAGAATGCACCGAACTTTAACCACTACGCCATCAGGGCTGGCTCTGATCCTTCTTCTTTACAAACAGTTAGAAGGAGTCCTCCTACACCTAAAGGGGAAGCTTCTACAGAGCTGTAGCTCTATCTTTATGTCTCTGTATCTTTCTCAGTACTTCGTTCACTGTGGATGCTAAATAAATTTTGTGGAGTGCATTTATGCCTGTATAATTTTGTCATGGTAATAGGGTACATACTGGGGCCACCGTGACCCTCTCCACACTAACAGAATGGCAGCCACTCAGTGAAGCTCCATCTGCACGTGCTGTCTTTGCTCCTTTCACTGTCCCTGACGCTCTCTGCTGGTGCCCTCGGTCTAGGACTTCCTCTTTTCTTCAGGCTTCCAGAAGCCAGGCCAAATGGGAGAAAAAGCACTTGGAATTTCTAGGCATCAAGCTTCTAAGAACACGGGACTTAAGGGGTGTGTGTGTTTCTAGAATAATCTGCAATGCTTCTTCTCCAATTGCTCACCCAGTTCTCCCCAGGGAGCTCCCAGTGTGCAACCTGGGAGATAAGGCAAAGGAACCTGAACTCGCACAAATCTGTCCTTGCCCCTTGGAAAGCAACAAAACATCTGCTCCAGTGAAATTTCCTTCTCAAAACCCAGGGCGATGTTTAGAAGGCAAACCCCAGCATCAGTTCGAGAAATGGTTACGATTGCCACCGAGCGAGGACCAACGCCTACCTGCTAACCCAACGTCAGCCGCGTTAGCGATCGCCACCGCCTCCTCCTCTGTATCGAACCTGCCAAAGTTAAGAGGGGTCATCAGCAAAATCTGTAAGGGAGAACAAAGAAAACCGCTGCCTTTTTTCCTGATTTGTTCCCAAATAATGGCAAGGGGCAGATCAGAGTTTAGCAAAGAGATCCCAGGGCAGAGTACAGAGGAAAACAGCACCACGCGCTGCGATGACTCAGCATTCAAGGCTGGCGTGCACAGAACAACACCGACTCGTCCCTTTTAAGGCAACAAGAGACTAGCAGGCTGATGTGCAGGGAACAGTGGCACATCCAGAACATCAAACAAAATGCCTTAGGAAAGGATTACTGCTCCTGCTACCTACTGAGAATATATAACAATTGTGACAACGACATAATTTAGAAGCAACCATAAGATAGTAGAAAGAAAACTGTCCAGAGGAAGTCGGGCCAGGGTTCTGATTTGGGCTTTACCACTTATGTTCTTAACAGTGTGACATGCTGGGAGTCTTGTTCCTCTCCGCAATCAAGGAGTGCTAGCACCAAAGCCCTCTGCGGTCTCTCCCAGCTTTATCATTTTATTTCTGGAACAAGATTTGAGTGGCATTTTTCTGCTGCTCCAGAATTGTAACTGGGGCAAACGGTTCTAAGCATCCCAATTCCTTAATTCTGCCAGCAGCAGATCGGCCAGCAGTGGGGGCCAGCAGCTCTCTGAAGGCACCAGGCAGAGTGGGCTGGGCTGCCTTGGGCCCCAGTCAATACAATTAGAAGCCTGGGAGAAAAGAAGGCAGTTTTGGGCAAGGGAAGGTCGGGGAAGGGGACCCCAAGAGAATCACTTGTTCCGAGGATGACCAGCTGTGTCTCCTACGGCTTCCCTCTCCACTTGAACATAGCAAGCTATTCTATCCACGGGAGAATAGAAAAACAGGGCATGACCAATGTCCCCATTCCCCAACCGTCCCTCAAAAACACAGCAGTCACATCATCAGTTGTGGCATCATTGAGGATTTTCACCTTTCCGGTGTACCTGCTAACACTAGAGCTGTGCTCTCACCACTCTGTGCCCCAGAAGGAGAGGTGTGGTGAGACTGGAGTCCACTGGTATCAACTGGGTCTCCCTCCCTAATTTTTTTATTTACACCATCACCACCACCACCACCACCATAATGGTATTAGGCAATGTGCTAAGCACTTTACGTACATTATGTCATTTAAACCTGATAACTACCCTGTGAGGCAGGAACTAGTTCTTATCCCTTTTCTCACATGAGGACCCTGAGGCTCAGAGAAGTTAACTCATCCAGGGGTACACAGGTATGAAGCAGCCAAGCCTGAATCTACACCTAATTCAACTCCAAGGCCTGCATTCCTAACCACTGCATCCTTTCGATGTCCTGTGAAAACATCAAGTTCACATTCTGGATTAAAAATTTTTATTAAAACAAAGAAGATAAAAGTCCTTCAAGTGGTCCATTTCTCCAAAGGTGGACTAATATATAAACTTCATTCGCAAGATGGTAACAAAGCCAGCAAAGTATATAAGAAAGATTTCTGTCCTGGACAAGATGGCACAGGCAGCACCAGCTGCCAGCTCTCTGTGGGAACCTGATGCTGGAGATGCTAGAGGAGAGGAGAAAATCATGGCTCAAAAAACCTCAACCAAAAATTTTTTGCCAAAAAGGCAAAAAATTCTGGAGGCCACGAAGCGGTTGGATCCTGGAGGGAAATGACAGTCTCAAGTGGGAGAGAACTGGGGCCCACTCATGGAGAGGGTGAGATGGGCCAGAGCTCTAAGGGGTCTGTGGAGGTGGGGCTGCACCTTCCCCATCACACTTGTGAATTTCAGATGCTGTTGCCTACAGACCTGGATCCCTGGACCAATGCTATGTTGCTATGGGCAGAAAAGCAGCACCACCAGCTCAGGGCAGTAGGGGACCCAGGCAGTGCTCAAGCCCAGCTGGCTAAGTGTGCGATCCAAAACAAGCATAGGGGCAGCGTGAACCAGAGGCCCCTTCTCCCCAACCCATTACTCTATGCAAAATACCCCTTGGGGCAAAGGATACCTGGGGCAGGGAAGAGGTGTTGAGACCACATTTTAATACTAGAATTTCCCACCCTGAGGCTCACCGTTTGCCCTCCAAATGCATCAGAAGGAGCACAAACTAATGGCTAACGTTTTTACTACAATCCCAAAGCAGACATTACTAGCCAAGGCTGCTAACAGTCCAAGGGGCTAAAGATGAGTTCACAAGACATCTGAGGGCTCCAAGACCAAGAAAGATAAGCAGAACAACCTAAACCAGGGGAGGCAGATATAACAGAACAGAATAAAAATGTAAGAAAAGGAAACGTATCCACGTAAAATAAGGGAGAATAATAAAGCGGGAAGAATCAGTTATGGGGAAGAACCAACTGGAGAGAGCAAGGATGAAAAAGATAATTGTTGTGATAAAGAACTTGGTGGATGGGTTGGATAGCAGAATGAGTGAATCCAAAGAATGAATTACTAAGCTGGCAGATGTCTCTCAGGAGGCACCAGGAATGGAGGAAGAGATGGAGGCAAGAAACAAGAGTTAAGAGAAGTGAAAATATGACTACAATAGACTTCGAAGCTGGAAAAGGATAAATGGAGGGAAGAGAAATATTTGGAGAAATAAGGACCAAGAATTTCCCAGGACTAAAAAAACACTTTAGATATTAAAGGAAGACATTAGGACCTCAGAATGAAAAAGCTCACAAGGTGCCACACCAGTAAAATTTAAGAATGTCAAAGACCATGAGAAATTTTAAGTCTCCAGAGAGAGAAAGCAGATCCCTTCAAAGGAACAAAAACCAGACCTTAGCTTTCTCAGGAACAACCCTGGAAATAAGCAAAAGCAGTGGTATCTTCAAAGCATGGAACCTAGAATTTTATGCAGGTAAATTACTATTTACTTGTGAATGGGAGGTATAAAAACACAGAAAGTTCATTTCCCACAGACTCCTTTGAAAGAACTCTTTGAGGATGTACTCCCTTAAGAAGAAAAATGAGTTCAGCAGAACGCAAGAAGTAAGAGGGCAAAGTAAAGAGTTTGGTAAATGTTGTGCTCTACCTAGGCAATAACAAAATTTGTTGTTAAACCATAAATTGAACTTGGCTCTTCCATGGACACAGCACAGCCCTCTGCCTCTCTAGCCAGCCCCTCCCCACCCCAGGCTGCACAACAGCCCATGAACTGGATTGCTCTCTAGGTTTCCTTTTTCTTTTCTATTCTTTCTCCAGTCTTCCTACCGGCTGGATGATCTTACTTGATAACCGGTGCCAGAGGCCCAAACGTCTCTTCATGAGAGCAGAGCATGTCCTGGGTGACGTTGCTGAGCAGGGTCGGCTCGAAGAAATTTTTTCCCAGTTGATGTCGCTTCCCGCCCGTCACAACGGTGGCCCCTTTGGAGACTGCGTCACTCACCTGTTTCTCTACCTGTGCAAAGAGAACAAGAAGAGCCCTTGGGCAAGTTGGTTGTGGGTACTTTGGAAATGATACAATCTCTTTGAATGTTTAAACTGCAGAAAATTGTAACTTTTTTAAAAAATAGGGTAAAAGAAATGTACCCTAGTTCCTTCTAGGTAGAAAGAATCAAATATGCAGAGATCAGAGGCACTAAGAGCATCCGTGGTATGTGCAGTGCTGCCTTCTCCCTGCTCTGTGCTCCTTGGCTGTCTGATCCCACTGTTTGTTAGACAGTCTAACACGTATGCACCGCGTCTTTCTGGGCCTGATGCCCAGCTGTTTCCCAGGATTTGCCCTTACTGTTCTCCTGCGTTACTTCCAGGTTCTTGAATGCCACGTTGTCCTCTTTCCTGGACTTTGCTTTCATTTTTGTTTTATACAGTCTCCTCAAGTAGCTGTTTCAAAAAAGCTTCCCTGAGAGTGGTTTCCTCTGAGTTTTCTGCCACTTCACGTCTCTAGCGGACTGACAATTCAGTTGATGATGGAACTTTGATCCAAAATAATTTTCCTTCAGAACTTTGAGTGCACTTCTCCACTTCTAGTGTCACTGATGAAAAGCCTGATTCAACAATGGTTCTCACTCCTTTGTGGGTAGCTTTTTCCCCCTTCTGGAAGCTTCTAGCATCTTCTTTCATGTTCCTGACATTCTAAAATTTTAGCAAAATATATCTGGGTTTCTCTTTTCATTCATTCTACTTGACAATTAGTGAAATCTTTCCATCTGAAGGATTATTCCCTCAGCTCTAAGTTTTTATCTTTTATTCTATAATGCTGTTTTCCTCCATCTTCTCAATTCTTTCTTTTGAGAACTCTTTATTACTAAAATGGATATCCCCCTCACCTCTAATTCTGATTTCTTTTTGCATTTTTGTCATATTATTCATCTCTTTGTCTTTTGCTTTAAATTCTAAGAGCTCTCCTCGATTCTGTTCTCCATCTTCATCTACTGATTTTTAAAAACATTTTCACCATCATGTGTTTAATTTCTAAAAACTCTTTCTTATTCTCCTT
Source organism: Equus quagga (assembly GCF_021613505.1). Lineage (NCBI taxonomy): Eukaryota > Metazoa > Chordata > Mammalia > Perissodactyla > Equidae > Equus > Equus quagga. Next base: position 41,189,692 of record NC_060281.1, read on the forward strand.
GCTTCACTTTTATAGAACCTGCTCTTGTTATACAGATGTACTATCTTCTCAAAGCTCTTGGAGGACACGATTAGGGTCTTGGAAAATTCCTTTCTGTTCCCAGATTCATCTGCTTCCTTGAGGGTCAGCTGTTCTGTTTGTTCTTCCTGACCCTTCCTCTCATATGCTGAGGGTTTGCCCTAAAGGTGTCAAGATCCTTGGTTGTTCATCTTTCTAATGAAGGACTGGGTTGATTAACCTAGGTGGGTGGCGTGGGTGGCCTTTGCTGTTTCCAGTCTCTTCGCTGAACGAATGGGACTTGGGTTTATTCTGACTTGGCAGGCTTCACTTTAGGGGCAGCCCCCTGCCCCACAGGGCAAAGGCAGGGGACCCACGCTCTGGTGCGCCTCCTCTCACTCTTCAAGCTGCACCCTCCTAGGCAGGCTGTTATATTTCTTCAGAGATATTTTCCTGCCCAGAGCAAATCCCTCTGCTGCCTTATATGTATTAGTGGTGATCGTGGGGAGGAGTGGTGTACGAATGACCCAGAAAACTGTGAAAAGTATAACCCATGAGTGCCGTTTCTCCCCTCCTCTCATTCTTACTCTCTACTCCAGCTAATTCTAGAAAGGCTCCATCCTAAAAAACGGCACCCATTTCTCCACAGGCTTCCCCTGGGCATGCCTCAGCTGCTTTGACCTTTCTGGTAACGCCATCCCTTCTGCCTTCCCTCATCACAATCTTTGGTCCACTGGAGTCCTCCCTCTCCTCCCATTCTCAGCTGAAGGCCCTATACGATTTCAGAAGAGATAAATACAGGCCCGGCACATTCTGCCATCCCGACTCACCCTTTTTAAATCCTCACCCCCTACAATGCTCTGATAGTCTGCTGTCTGCAACAAATCCCCATTAGCTAGGATGGCCTGCTTCCTATGATTTATACCTCTCAAAATAATTCTATTTAACATACTTTACAAGGACCCACCTCTTTGCACCCAAAGGGAATATGCTCTGGCCTTTTCTTGTCATATTAAATGTGATGTGCGATTTTTTTTCCTGGAATTTACCCTCTGGCTGGGTGTATACTAAAGCCAACACAATGGTTTCAGACAAGGTGTTTTCTACAAAACTCTCCAAAAAAAGAAATCCTTCATCTGTAGTTGCTTGAAGTCCTAGAAAATAGTGCCCTCTAGAGAGCAACGTCTGCATCTTCATCTTGGCGAGAAAAACAAGAAAATCTCTAGGACAACAGTTTCCCAGCCTGGCAAACTAGCAATAACTGGAGCACTTAAAAAAAGCCCACGCCTAGGCCCTACCCCAGACAAAGTCACACCCAATCTCCTCAGGTGGGACCTGGGCATCTGCAGTTACAGACACAGGGTAGGTTAAGAACCGCCACTCTGGGATTTGAACCACAGCTGGTACAGACCCAAATTGTCTTCACTGGCCAATCAAGTCCCCAGGGTCCAAAGTCACCTCAAAAATGCAGGTGGTATCAAAAATGCAGGCCTGTCAAACCTCGATGCTTCCCTTGGTTTCCAGCGGGGAAGGCAACAGATGTGGGTTCAGCTGACCTGACGACCCCTGGGTCGGGGCAGCCGTTCCAAGGCTTGGCCCTCAGGAGGCGGACGAACGGCAGTGAGGCTGTGCTTCCCACTTGGGTGCTGACCTGGCTGGCACTTGATTTGGGTTCTTCGAGTGACCCCCAGGATGCTGGCTGTGCCCCACTTCAGGCCACTCTTCTCCCTTCTTTCCCCAACAAAATCTCCAGCCTCCGTTTTCTGTCTGATTTAAATTATTCTATTAAAATCCTTTTGACTAGGAGACATTTATCTAGGGAGTAGATTAGATGTTTGGTATTACAGGGAAGTTCCTTGTAAGCAACTCGAAACAGGATTATCTTTTTAAAACAGTAGAATAAGGAAATAAATCTCACCTAGCTAGTAGTCTAGATTGAGACATTGTTTTGAACAAACAAATCCTTCCTAAAGGCAGTTAGTCTTCCCTGCCATGTCTAAATCCGAATGTGGCTTCTGCTATTCTAACTCCCTAAGGGGATGCTTTCAAGGATTCTTCTGGAAGGGTATTTTGTTGTCAATGTCAGCCAACATTTCAGCTGAAACATAAACAATTTCAAAAACACAACCGGTCTTTCTTTCCTTTCACGTGTTCAAAAAACTAAAGAACTTTGTATTTCAAGATCCTAATTCCTGAGAGAGTGAGGGACAGAATTATCACCACAGTTAGAGAAAATTTAAGGAGGGCAGTAGAAGATCTAACGTGACAGACCTCATGGGGACTCAGTGTCATGACAGAGCTGGAAAAGCTTATGACCAGATGAGGCCATTTGATTCATACAAATTGGGAGAAATTCACTTTTTTCCAATTTCTTCATTGTTTCCAAAATAGCCTCGCTAGACACATTACCAGTGTTTTTTCCTAGTTAAGCGTTGGATATCAAAACCATGAAATTGACTTTAACGGATAATAACATGAACTTACCTTTTCTACTGCTTTTTCATTAATTAATGGGCCTTGAGTTGTTCTCTCCTCAAATCCGTTACCCACATGCAGGTATGTTTTCATGGCCTCAGCAAATTTTTTCACAAAGAAATCATGGATACCCTTTTGCACCAGGAAACGGTTTGAGCAAACACAAGTCTAGACAGAAAAAAACAAAAAACTCAGACAGTTTGTCAGAAGCTACTGACCCAGCCAATAAATGGATGCCTGCTGCAGCCTCTCTGAAGGTGAAGACACTTTCCCAGGGGGTTCTTGTCAGGTGTCCGACCTGCCGTTTTCCTCCCTATGTGGGCCTGGCCCTAAAGATAAACGCACTGAGTAAGCGCACATTCTTCTCCAAACCCCTCCACAGCCGCCATACCTCTGTGGCTAGACAAGTAAGCAACTATAAACATCCGTGTGCAAAAAAAAAAAAGCCAACAAACTCAGGTTTTTTCAAATGGCCTAAATAAGCCATTATGAAATAAACAGGGAGAGAAAAAACCAACGCAAACACTGTAACTCCCTGCTAGACGGACGCTGCAGCGACAGAGAGCAGAGGTCAGAGGGATGCAGGCTAACGTACATCCTCTAGCTTATTAAAACTTCTGAGTGTTTGGCTGAATCTGACCTTTCGAAAATGGGCTCAAGACCATTTTTCCATGTCAGCCTAAATTTGAAAAGACCCTTGCTTATTTTTTTCTGATTAGATCTAATATTTTTAAATTATAAAATGTAACCACATTACAGGACGTGCAATTGTCATTGATAAATTTCCTTCTTGTCTTTTTTCTTTTTTTTTAATTCCTTTTACTTTTCCCCAAAGCCCCCCCAGTAGACAGTTGTATATTCTAGCTGTGAATGCCTCTGGTTATGCTTTTTTCTTAATTGTGTATTTTTCTAATAGAAACAGGTATATAATTTTGTGTCCTGTGCTTTTTTTATTGGCTTAAAACAACATACCCCAGGGTTGTAGCTCTGGAGTGTAACTCTGAAGGTTATGCACATTGGGATTTTGTGTTTCTAAGAGGAAACATATCTATTTCTGAAACAACCAAATTTATGTAGGTTATGTGAAAGGGGAAAAACTAATTACCAAAGGCCAATATAAAGATGAAAACCATTTAATATAGAATATTATAAACATTTCACCTTTTTTTCCCCAATATAAACTTTCAGGAGTTTTTATTCCGTTTCTGGAATGCATTTAAAACCGCTTATTGATGGTACTTTAAGACAAAGTGCTTAAGAATATTTTGCAGGAAGCCAGGATCCCGGCAACAGCTGGATAGTACTTGGGAGACAAGACTCCAGGAGGGATGACCTCAAATCAATTAGTCTTTCTAGCATTTCATTTCCTCGTCTGTAAAATACAAGATTTGTATCAGATAATTTTGAAGGTTTCTGCCAGATCTAATATTACAGGATTTCCTATGCAGGCGTGAGCTCAGGCCGTCACCCTCCCAAGGACAACCTGGACACCCCATTAGCACTGCTGGTCCTTGGGCAGCACCCTGTGGTGGGTGTCTAGGATGCCCATCCATCTCAGGAGGAGTGAGACCAGGGCAGCAGGGCTTTGAGTTTTTGAAGGCACCATCTCAACCTTTTCCCATCCTCTTTTCCTTGAGACTGTGGGCCTCAACCCCTAGCCTTTCAAGGCAGTTTTGTGTCTTAGAGATGATTATACCTATTCAGTAGAGAAAAGTCCAATGGGGGGAAAAACACTGGAAATAACCAGACTCAAACAATAGAGGAAAGAAGAGAAGAGAGAACAATTCGATTAAAAGACATCCACTGTTCAGAAAATTCCTTGAAGCCAGCGACTCTACCTTCTCTCTGGGGACCCTCCAAGCCTAGCTGAGTCCTAGCAAAAGAAGGCACTGGTTACCTATTTGCTGAAAGAGCAAAGGAAGAAAGAAGGCATGATGGCAGGAACCCAAAGGTTTCCTTCCAGGAGATGAGTAAGGTGTTAGGATCTTTGTAAAATACACATACACAGAAACGCTGAAAAATGCTCCAGGACTCACCTGCCCAGAGTTCCTAAATTTAGATGCCATGGCGCCTGCTACAGCCTGGTCCACGTTGGCGCTGTCGAATACAATGAACGGGGCGTGGCCACCCAGCTCCATGGAGACCCTTTTCACGGAGTTTGCTGCGTGGTGCAGGAGCATCTGTAGGCAGAGAAGAGAAGGCTGTAAGCACCGAAATCAGTTACCAGGTCTGGTGAGCCTTTGTTTCAAAAAGGTACCCAAGGGTGAAAAAAGCCGGGTGCACTGTAGTAGAGATGGGATGACACTTTGCATTAGAAAAAACAAGAACATACCTTCATATTTGTTTGCATTTGATAAAGGAACACTGAGAAGATAACAAGAAACAAAGTAATTACTTGTAGAAGGGAGGGAGTCAGGGGGTAAGGCTTCTCAACCTAAACATGTTTATATTGTCTTGATTCCTGAACTATATAGGAATACTACCTCTGCAAAAAAATTATATGCTAATAGACTTAAAAATCATAATATAGAGATAAGATAAAATCACCCAGAGTCCCACAACCCATAGGTTACCACTGATAAAATTTTAAGGTATATCCATCTAGAGTTTGGCCAAACAGGTTCATGTATATGTACCTTTTTTAAAAAAAAAGAAAATAGGATGGTAGAGTTATACAGTTTTGTAACCTGTTTTATCTTCCCAATTAACCACACGTCTGGAACATCTTAACATGTTCACAACACTTTATACCTTGCTCCTTTAATGGAATGCTATAATGTGAAGATTCCCTCACATCAACAATATGTTTCTAGAACATTCCTTTAGATGCCTGCATAGTATTCCATTGCATGGCTGTTCCATAATTTTAAACAATATGTGTTTCTAGAACATTCCTTTAGATGCCTGCGTAGTATTCTATTGCATAGCTGTTCCATAATTTATTTATTCAACCTCCGACTGTTAGAAATTTAAGTTGTTTCCAATTCCTTGCTATTAAAAATAACACTGCAATTATTCCCTCAGTATAAATTTGTAGAAGTAGCATTGCTGGCTCAATGCATGATGGTAAGGTTTTTTGATACTCAATAGGCTTTAAATATCCAGTAAGAGATTTTTATGGCCTAGGAAAGCTGCCTGGGGACATTTAACTACTTTATTATAGGATAGCAGGTCTCTGCCCAGTCACAGCCACAGGAAAGACGGTTCAAGTGAAACAGACAGTAGTCACAAGCTCAAGGTCACTCCAGGAATGGCCCCCTAGTGACGCACACCCTGAAGTCATAGGTTTTGCAACAGGGCTTTTGATCAAAATTCAGAACAGCTAGAAGAATGTTTCTGTGCAGGTACTTCTCTACGTGCCCGGATGTGAAATTAATAGCAGCAGTTAAATAGTAATGATCTTCTCAAGGAAATGTTACCACTCAACAAAGTAATACAAGTTTGAAGACTAAACATATTTCTATATTGGACTTAAGACAGCTATTTCTGTTTTGAATGTTTAAGAAATGTTATCTGTCAGGCCATTGATTTTCCTCAGTTTTCTCACTCTGGGTCACTCGTGTCCACCTGGCCTTGGGCCCAGGACCTGTCTCATGGTGCCCTTCCTCCATGGGCACTTGCTCTGTGTCGTCTGACTGCGCTCTGTGTTGTCTGACCGCGTCTTCTCCCCTCTCAGCCCTCAGGACCATGGCCTGAACCCAGCGCTGGCCTGCCATGGCCCTGCAGTACTGCCTGCACTCCTGTCACCTCCTGAGGAATCTTTTCCACTCTGGTTCCCACCACTGACCTTCTGGGGACCTCAGCTTCCAAAGCCCTGGAGAGGGAATGTGACAGCCCCGCTCATCTTTCTTGGCTGGATCACTTGCTCTAGGTCATTGGTCAGCCTACAAATCTGATTTCCTCAGGTCAAATGATCACTCATGGTTCAAGTCTCTGTGTGGGACGAGACAAGCAGCTATGTGCTATAAAACACAGCTGCTGTCCCCACAACAGGCCCCAGGAGGGGTGGTCCCCCTAGAAGGGGGTGAGGCCAGGGCGGGCATCTCCAGAACAGGCTCGCTGGATGGGGTTCAGTCACTACGGGGTTCAGTCAGAGGCAAGATTCTGTGCCTGAAGGTCAGGAGCTCAGCCACTGGTCCTCTGAAAGATCAGCTCAGAAGAAGCCCTGGACATACAGAGTCGTTATTTCTTAACTGGTGATTCCTATCGCTTTTCCTTTTAAGCCACCTGAAGTCAATCATTGTCCTGGGTAAATAATTTAAGAGGTAAAGTTGTGCCTAAAGGAAAACAGTTAGCATTTTCCTGGGAGGTCTGTCAGACGGTGACAGTTTGCTGAGCAAAGTGAGGAAGAGCAATGAGTTGCCGGCCTTTGCCCGGCATCCTGGGAATGTCTCTGGTTTGAATGGCGAAGGTTTTACCACCCTTTCTCCCAGGCCTCTCTCTTTCTCTAACTGCTTCCTAACAATGCTTGAAACCCTCTGAGAGTAAGTTTGCATCATAAGATCCATTGATCAGAGCTATAGCAGTTTATGCCTCTAAAAGGTCTGCTTGTGGTACGAATGAACGGTAGGCTCCCAAAAACGCCACTCCCTGGGCGTGAGTTTATGGCATGACAAAAGTGATTACAGTTGGGAATTACTAAAACTGCTTTATTCCTTCCTGCTTCTCACAGTGTCTAAAAATGACCAGTTTCACAAAAACTTTCAGATTTGATTTATACTATTTTTATCTGATATGTTTATGTACATGTCTGGCATATATAACATACATGTATCTATGTGTGTATGTACACTAGCAGAAAAAAGTATACTATCTGGAGAGAAATACCAGAAATAAAAACTTTTGTTCTACTCTGCCTTTTTCTCTTTTGAACATTTAAAAGGATAAACAAAAAGCCACTCACAGGCACAAACATGAAGTTTTGGGGAAACAACTTTTCAACATTTAAGGAAAAAAACTATAAAAAAAAGACCTTTCTGTTTCTGTAAATACCTTGCTACTAAATACAAGTTCTGTTCAATTCTAAGACATCCATTTCAACATCAATTCTGTGTTTCTGGAATCTTTCATTCTAGATTATGAAAGAAACACGCATTCCAGAATTGAGGAAATACAACGGATAGCTTTCAGCCACTTCACATACAACAAAAACGGGAACCTTCGCCACCCTAACTCCTTCCATATTGTCAAATATGAGCCTCTGTCATGTAACGATAAGGAACACCATCCAAAATATCTCCAGAAGATAATCAGACACGACTTCATTTGACAGAGCTTTTAACAGTCTACTGGAAATCTTGCTACAAAAGTTGATAAAGATCAAATCATGGGTTCAGATCCCAGGCACGGTCCTACACCACTGGTCAGCCATGTTGTGGTGGCAACCCACATGTAAAGTAGAGGAGGACTGGCACAAATATGAGCTCAGGGCTAATCTTCCTCAAGCACAAAAAGGGGAAGACTGGCAACAGATGTTAGCACAGAACGAATCTTCCTCAGCAAAAAAAAGATGAAATAGTATTTTTATACTCTATAAAGAGAACATGTTAGAACAACATTTGTTTTCTTCGAGATTTAAGTTACATACCTTTCCAGTAGCTGTGGAGCCAGTAAAGGAGATTTTGGACACTAGCGGGTCAGTGCAAAGCGCTTCACCCACTTCCTTGGCCTTCTTTCGAGAGCAGGGAACGACATTGTATACACCCGGAGGGATCCCAGCCTGGTTTGCAAGCTAGAAAGAGAAACAGCAAACATGTGACAGCAAATGATCAAACTGAAAAAACAGAAAAGAGAAATAAGCAGATGTTTCAATCCACAAAGGATGGAAAAGAATTAAGCTAACAGTGGGGATAGAATAAGAATATATTTGGAACTGAAACAAGATTCCTAACAGTGCTAAGGTGATATTAATGTGTTGTTACACATCACTGAATTAACATTTCTTAGAGCATAAGTTTCAATGCCATTTCTGTTCAAAATCAAAAACCCCACATCTTGGATTTATTTCCCAAGAAAAATCAGAGGAGAGTCCAAGAAAAGCTATTTGATTCACCTGTACATTCAGGGGAGCGAGTGGAGAGGGGCATTCACCGAACACCTACATACGATGTGCAGGGCGGTGGGCAAGGTCTTCCCACAGGCGATTTCCAGAGCAGCGGGGAGGGAAGGGAGGCCCAGGGAGAGTCAGTCCGAGACCCCACGCTAGGGAGTAACAGAACCAGCAGGCTAACCCACAGCTGCCTGACCTGGAAATTCGTGCTCTTTCCATGGCGATTCGCTCTGGAGGAGGCATACCCTGAATTATTGTGACTTCTGAATCCTGTTAACAATTAACTTATTGCACAAATCTGACTGGGGATTCTGAGATGGTAGGAGAAGCAGAGTTTTTGAATCTCTAAATCCCCTCAAAATTTAAAAAAAAAAACAAAACAGAGAGAGAACAATTAGCCAAACCAAAATATCAGAGACAACATTTATAAGATTGGATGTTGTGTAAGTGCCAGAGAGTTGGGTTTTTCTAATTGTAAAGCAGAGGCCTGACTTAGCTGTGATTGCTGAGGCATCCACTTAAAAAACGGCCATCCACATACTGCCAGCCACACAACCAGATGAACAGCCAGGCCACTCCACCCCTGCAGTCTCCTTTTGTTTTAGAGATCTCTGGTTGGCTTAGATAACTGACCATTTGGCCACTCGTTTTTGCCTTCCTGTGCTTTAATTCCGCTCTTATGTTTTAAATCCACCATAAGGAGTGAACTCGAGAAACCTAGGCCCCCACGCTGGACCCCAATAAAAGCAGAACCCCAGGCCCAAGCCTGTGCTCTCTTCCTCTCTTTCTTTCTCCCCACAACCTCGCTGTGTGGCCTTGGGCGTGCCATACACCTAAAAGGCCATGTGAGTAGTAAATCTTACCTTCCAAAGTTTCCTGCGAGTTCTTGCTGAGGGTATCTCGCAATCATAAGAACCACAAGGGCTGGTCCAGCCACATCACTGGTTCCGACAGCTGAAATGTTTGTAAGCAGCTCACTGTGGGCCCAGGTGAGCACGCCCACGCATTTCGAGCTGCTAGTACTGTTGATAGACTGGGACCGGCACAAAACACTGGATGACAAGGCATCTCCACAAACTGCCAATTATAAGTGGGTGGGAACACACCACTGACAGCTAGGGAGCACCAGCACCTTCGTGAGAAGATACAGAGGGAAGTAAAAGGCTGTCTGATGGACCTGATAACAGAGAGCCCCAAATAGCCCACAGGTGTTCAGGAAACACAGGGCAGGCCGATTTGGAACAGGAGCTGTAATTGCTCAATGCGATAATAGATGAGTGCAAGGGACTCTGCAATGAGGACTGAAGGGCACGAAGGGTACATTGCCGGGGACGCGTGCAATGAAGGAGGAGAGGGCCCAGAGGAAAGTGGGGAAGGGAATGGAGCTGGGGAATCTCAGCGAGCAAGACACCCAAAGGCACTCTGGGAAGTTAAAGAAGCTAGCTCAACCCAGGCCTCTGCCTAAAAGTTTAGGAAAATAACTTCATATAAAAACAAATGAAATTCTCAGAAAAATACCAATGTCAAATCCCACACAAGGATATTAAAAAAAAAAAAAAAAAAGAGAACAAAGAGCTGAAAAGCATCCTCATAGACAAGAAAAACCTACCAGAAAGACAGGCCCACAAAACCAGTCGAAAAATAACTATGAGGTGAAAAATGATATGAAAACTGTACCAACATACAAAAGAACAACATGAATGAGAATTAGAAAGATTTAGAAATGAACACAGGAAAGAATTAGAAAGAAAAGAAAAAAATCCTTTCAGAAATGAAAAGCAAACTAGAAGAAACATAAGAACAACTAAACACAACAGATAGTACCTTAAGAAAAATAGGCAGTGGAAAAGAAGGTAATTTTTTAAATGAGGGAAAACATGAAAAGGATACAAGAGAAAGTGACAAAACAGATAAAACATATGGATAATAGGAGTTCCTGAAGAAGAAAACCAAACCAAGGAGAAAGAACAAATTCTGAAAACTTTCCAGAGATTTAAAAAACCATCTGGACCTACACATTGAAGGATCACCCTGCACACCTGGAGTATTGACCCAAAACAATCATCACAAAGACAGACTCTAGTGACATTACTGGTCTTTAAAAATAAAGGGAGGGGCCAGCCTGGTGGCATAGTGGTTAAGGTCACATGCTCTGTTTTGGTGGCCAGGGGTTCACAGGTTCAGATCCTGGGAAGACCTCCACACCACTCATCAACCATGCTGTGGTGGCATCCCACATACAAAATAGAGTAAGACTGGCACAGACGTTAGCTCAGGGCCAATCTTCCTCACCAAAATAAAATAAAAAAAATAAAAAATAAAGAGGACAAAACCCACTTTAGGGCAACTAGCAGGAACTATAAGCTGACTTATAGAGGCAAGAAATTCAGACTATGATCAGACTTTTCAAGAGCAACACTTCCCATCAGAAGAAAATGGAGAACACATTGAAGACAATCGAGTAAAGAAAACGTGAACCAAGGATTTTATTTCCAGCAACACTGATTTAGAAACATAATGGACACAGACTGTTGTCAACATTTAAGGATATTGTTCCATGACCCCTTCCTGAGGAGTGTACCAGGGAACAAGGTTCATAGGACCAAAATGACTGGAGGCCTGACGTAAGCATTGGTGGTAAGCACTAAACAGCTGCTTGTGAGCTAGGTCGAAGAGAGGGTTAAAGGGAGAAAATGCGGTAGGTAATGGTACAGCCCTGACTTGTAGAGACTGTAACCTTCTCAAAATATGGGGAAACCATCATAGGAAAGAGGAGCCTATGGGACATGACAACTACATGTACTGTGCTGTTCTGGATGGGATCCTGCAACAGAAAAAGGACATTAGGTAAAAACTCATGAAACTTGGATAAGGAATGGACTTCAGTTAATAATGACGTCTCAATATTGGTTCACCAATTGTAACAAGTGCACCATATCAAGGTGAGAAGCTCGTAATAGGAGAAACTGAGTGTAGGCTATGTGGGAAGTCCCTGTATCATCTCTTCAATTTTTCTGTAAATCTAAGACTGTTCTAAAATAAAAAATATCCAACCGTTTTCAGGAGGCCTATCGGTGATGATATTAGGATGAATATTCAGAAGTTGCAGTGTGTATAATGTGTGATAAGCAAACGAGTAACTGTGGGATGCTCAAACTCAGTCACCACCGAAGTCCTTGGGACCCAGGAAAGGAGGAGACAGAGATAAAATATAGAAGTACCTATAGCACTAAATTTGAATTGGAAGTTTCTGGATGAATTCATGCAGTATTTCAGTGTGTGTACACATATAGGTGTTTCCTAGCCCTGCTCAATGAAAAGGCCCAGAAACAATGACCAACTAGTAGCAATGAAGACCCCTGAGCCCCAGTGCACACTTAAAACATTATTTCCTACTAAAGGAAACAAGAGCTTTCTGCAGAGATGGATAATCCCAGGGGTGGGGCAGGAAATGTATAGAATAAGCCTGAACTATCTTGTCATATTAGATAGCAAGGAACTTCTCAAAGACTATTAGAGTTATGTTAACAGGCGCAAGAGGCAACGTGAAGGGGCTGCCATTGGCCAAAAATGGGGGCCATTTGAGCTTCATTAAGCAAAATAACCACAACAGACTGGAACTCATCAAATATGTTAAAATCTATTAGCATATGATACTTAGAAAACTAACTGAAAACTTTAGGCAGATGGTAGGAATAGATTCATTAATTTGAAAAACTTTAATAAAAAGAAAGAATTGAGCACTTGTACTGCCTTTCCCGTATGAACTTACCACTGGGTAACCAAATGGGAGATGACGGGATGCTTTGCTTTATAGAAGGAGTCTAGTGAATAAATGAATAAGAAATGAAAGAATTCAGGGGGCCAGTCTGGTGGCATAGCTAAATCTGTGCATTCTGCTTCAGTGGCCCAGGGTTCGCAGGTACAGATCCTGCGTACAGACCTACACACTGCTCATCAGGCCATGCTGTGGTAGCATCCTACATATAAAATAGAGGAAGACTGGTACAGATTTTAGCTCAGGGACAATCTTCTTCAAGCAAAAAGAGGAAGACTGGCAACATATGTTAGCTCAGGGCTAATCTTCCTCATTAGGAAAAAAGAAAAAAACCTTTGGAAGAATTCAAATATCACCATTTTTACAACTCCTAATGAATTAACAGACTGAGCAGCATTGAGCAGCAATGGCTGCTAACATCATGAGAACAGAGACAACCAGACATATGCGCCTCCTGACAAAAGGACACAAAAAGGGATGGAGCCCAACTCTGAAGAAGCATCTGGGTGCAGCTGCAAACCTGCAGAAAGTGCAGTCGACAGGGGAACATGGTATGTCACCCAAACCCGGATATGGGACTTTACTGGTCAAACGTCCAGTTTCTTCAAAAGGTAAATTGTAAGGCAAAGAAAAGGATGGAGGGGAACCTGCAGATTAAAAGAAGACTTACAAGACATTCTTTAGGGGCCAGCCCAGTGGCGTAGTGGTTAAGTTCGCATGCTCCACTTTGGCGGCCCGGGGTTCATGGGTTCAGATCTTGGGTTTGGACCTACACACCACTCATCAAGCCGTGCTGTGGCAGTGTCCCACACACGAAATAGAGGAAGACTGGCACAGATGTTAGCTCAGGGACAATCTTCCTTTGAAATAATCTCTCAGTTTATAGAGGTTTTAAAAACTGTGGTTCTTAACATTTCCAATCAACATAGATGTGTTTTCAGATAAATTTTGTAAGCAAGTGGGGGTCTAACAGTCAGAGATCGTTACTGGTTCTAAACATCATAATTTGTAGGAAATACACCGATAACCATACCTATGCCACAGGAGCCTAATAAAAAGGTTAACTTACATCGCACAGATTTAAGAATTATTTCAAGCCCATCCAAAAAAAGACTTCCCTTCAGTTTATGCTTCTGTATGACTAAAATGACCGATTTGCCTCCAAAATCAGGTGCCCTTTGGTGAAGGGCCCTCAAGGACAGGAGCTTCTGGGCGCTGGCTCTGGGGCCGCAGCAGATCCCTGAGCGGCTAGAACAGCAAGCGAGGTAACTGCTGCTACCCTGAGGATGGTTAGGTCTCGTCTCTCAGAACCTCCTTCATCTGACCACAGGGAAAAGGGCAAAAATAGCAGCAAGGGACCCAAAGGAGGGGGAGGTCACGGCCCAGGAAGGGCTGAGGTCAGAAACTGACACCCAAACTCAAAGGGGCTCTAACTGCATCAAAGCCCTCCCCCCTCCTCCCCTTCCCTCCTCCTCCTCCTCTCCCTCCCTCCCTTCCTCCGTCCTCCTCTCTCCTTCCCTCCCTCCCACAAACACTGACTGTCTCCTATACCCAGGCACTGTTCTAGGCTCTGGCACACAGCAGTGAACAAAACAGACCCAAGTTCCCCTTTCCACAGAGCTTCCATTCTGGTGGGGGCAGATAATTACCAGAACAACGAAGTCAAATATCCGGTATGTCAGGCGGTGCTAAGTGCTATGGGAAGAAAAAGAGAGCCAAGAAGGGGACCAGGAGCACAAGAGTTCTAGGCTGTGGTTTTCAAATCGGGTGGCCGGGGGAGGACTCACCAAGAAGGTGGCACTTGAGTAAACACATGAAGAAGCAAGTCCCAGGCGTCCCTGGGGGAGAACTTTCCAGACAGAGGGAAAAGCAAGCATAAAACTGAGTCGGTGGAGAGCCTGGTGTGGTCTGAGGAGTGGCAGGGGCAGAGGAGAAAGGGGGAGCGACAGCCAAGGGCAGAGAGGGATGGGGGCTAGGGACGTGGCATCTCATAGGGTCTTGAAGGTCACTGCAGGAAGTCTGGATTTTACTCTGAGTGACATGAGAAGCCATTAGAGGGTTGTAAACAGAAGAATGACAAAATCTGACTGAACGTGGACTGAAGTGGAGAAGGGAGTGGTGAATGAGGTTCCGTAAATGTGAGAAATGCCCCCATTTTAGTCATGTTACTAGGACTGCCCACTTAAGAAAAATGATGGATAGATATCATTTTTAGGGGAGCCTAAAACATACATTACCTACAGATGTCAGAAAATCCCCCATGCATTGTTTTTTCTAAAAAGAGCAACATCTGACTTATAACAATTGCTAGTAAGTTAAAATAATATCATCCAGCACAGTGATGGAGGAGAGGCAGGCTTCTAAACTGCTTCTTTTTGTCCCAGATACATATCCTTTTTTGGACTCTGTCGGCTCTGCACAAACCCAGGGAGAGAAGCTCACCTCGGCCAGGGCCAGGGCAGAGAAGGGCGTGTCTTCGGCAGGTTTCACCACCACGGTGCAGCCAGCTGCCAGGGCGGCCCCCACCTTCCTCGTGATCATGGCGCTGGGAAAATTCCACTGGGGTCAGAAGAGCAGAAGAAGTTGGTGAGAAAAGCACTGCCCACAGTTCAAAGGAACATAAGTCTGGAAGTCAGTCAACAAATTCCATTGCACAACTGCCTGGCAAAGCTGTCCTCTGGCTCTAGCACAGGTGAGCTCTCAGAACACCCCACACCTGTCAACTAGAGGGACTTGGGAGACAAAGGCTCACAAAGACGAGAAACATTTTCAGAATTTATAACAGTACAAAATTATCTACGCCAGGGGTCTGCAAACTTTTTCTATAAAGGGCCAGATAGTAACTATTTTAGGCTTTGTAGGATGTGCAGTTTCTGTTGCAACTACTCTGTGGTTGTAATGTGGAAGCAGCCACAGACAATATATATATCAATGATTGTGGCTCTGTCTCAATAAAACTTTATTTATACAGGCAGCATGCTGGATTTGGCCTGAGGGCCACAGTTTGCTGACCCTTTGGGAAAAAACATCAGCAAAGGAGATTTGGAAAATGGCAGATGATTTATTATTTCCCTCTCTCTATATATATTTATAGAAAGATATCTGCAGGCATCTACATATCTATATTAACAGTATTTTATTTTATTTTGACAAATACTTGTATAATGCCTATTCTGTATCAGGCACTGTTCTAAGCACTTTTAAATTATAATTAATTAAATCCTCATCACAACCCAATAGGGTTGGTATTATTATCCTCATTTGCAGGTTTGGGGAAACTGAGACAGAACAGTTAAGTAACTTGCCCAAAGTCACACAGCTAGTAAACAGTGAGCTTTGATTCAAACCTAGTCAGTCCAGGCAGTAAGAGGAATGTCTGCCTGTAACTATGCTGAGCAGGGAAAGAACAGTAGTCTTGAGAACCAGCTGGTAGACACTGCAGAGAAATTAATATGGGACCTAGTAGCACATAGGTCCAAGAAAGGCTGGTCACCCCATAAGTATAGTGCACCCCCAGCCAGGCAAACACAATACCTTATTTCTTAGCCTTTTGACCTCTAGGACCTGCCCCAGTGCCTGCTGGTAGGTACACAAATACTTTGCTGATGCTGATAACCATAACTTAAGCATCAAATTTTCTTAAAATTATGGCACATTAACAAAGGTGTCCTATCTTAAGTCTTTTAAAAAAATGATAAATACCAGGAGATCTTTTCAGATGTGCTAGGCAATGCCCAGAAGTCTTCAAGCCAAGTCAGAGAAGCCCTAGGTCCTCCTGTGAGTGATCCTACGTCTGTGGGCATTACAAAACATGTATTTCCACTCGCCGCCACCACCACACCTCGAATTATCACAGAGGACCAAGCAACACACCTCTGCATCCAGCAAAGGAATCAGGAAACCAAGACCACGTGACAAAACTATCAGGCTGAGCACACCTCTTCACAAGGAAGAACGAGCTGTGTCCCAGGTCCCTACTCACGCTCCTCCCCTGGGATCCTGTGGAGGCTGCACGTACCGGGGTGATGACTGCAGCCACGCCAACGGGCTGCTTGAGGACCAGGGCCCGCTTTTCCTTGGCGGGCATACAGATAACGTCTCCGTAGATGCGGCGGGCTTCCTCTGAAAACCACTCGAGGAAAAGGGCGGAATAGAGAATTTCTCCCTGTGCCTCCTTCAGGGGCTTGCCCTAAATTAGATCAGAAAAGGACACACTCACTACCTTCTAACAAGAGCATGACTCTGCGTTTCTAAATTCTTCAAGGCTGCAAGCAGCATAGAAAAATTTCCCATGACAAACCCACAGGGTTGTTGAGAGATTTCTAACCTCGGTTGAATTTCAGAAAGCAGAATTACAAATGGTGATGGAAAAAAGCATGCGTGCCACTTTAGACCACAATTGATCATCATTTACATTTTCAATTTTTACAAATTAGGAGGAAACAACTAGAACTGTATCTTCTAATTTTTTCTCCTTCTAATATCTTCTAAATTTTGTGACCACAGTGCAATTTATTACAGCTACAGTGAAACTACTGATACATTTCTAAATGGACAAAAATAACATGAAAAATCAATGAAAATAGTCATGTAGAAAAAAACTGGAATGGTGAAAAAGCAGGCTTCACACAGTTCCACTCAAAATCTATTCCTTGCATATTATTAAAGAGTAAATTAGAACATATAAATTTTGTTTTAGCAAATGTAAGTGCCTGGCTTCCTTAGAAAAAGTTGGTGCCTGGCACAATAATTAGTTGATATCTGATTGTTAGGCAAGGAATTCACATTTTCTTTAGCTACACAACAGCACTGAAGCCAGCGGCTTCCCCAAGCTTCAGTCTAAGAACTCTTCAATTTTTCAGGGCAGCAAATTAGAACCCTGAACTCACACTTTCAGCTGTAATTATCTTGGCAAGGTCATCCTTATTTTGTATCATTAAATCGTACCATTTCCGAAGTAATGAACTCCTCTCCTGAAAAAGAAATAAAAAGAGAAATAGTGAAACACCAAGTGTAAGAGGCACTATCAAATAATCTTCAATTTCCTAAAATATTCACTGTGTGGTCTCATTCTTGGGGAAATGCACATTAGCCTTTCTTCGTCTTCTCCTTCTTTTTTTCTTTTTGCTAAGGAAGATTTGCCCTGAGCTAACATCTGTGCCAATCTTCCTCTATTGTGCATGTGGGTTGCTACCACAGCATAGCCACTGATGAGTGGTGTAGGTCTGCTCCTGGGAACCAAACTCAGGCCACCGAAACAGAGCATGCCAAACTTAACCACTAGGCCACGGGGCTGGCCCCTTCTTTTTTAAATTGAGGTATAACTGACATATTATATTAGTTTCAGGTATACAGACCTTTCCCTGATAAATAATAATAAAGATCCACTTTCGAGTGGCATCTAAAGGGGTGTACCAAGTCACAAATTGTGAAACAGCTGTTATTGTTTATGTAAATATGAATAACTTCAATTTCACCACACAAAGGTATAGTTCCCTACTTTTAAAAAATTATTGTTATTAATGGTGGTAAAACACACATAATGTAAAATTTGCCATCTTAATCATTTTTAAGTGTGCAGTTCAGTAGCATTAAGTACTTTCACATTGCTGTGCAACCATCAGCACCATCCGTCTCCAGAGCTCTTTTCATCTTGCAACACTGAAACTCTGTGCCTGTTCAACCATAACTTCCCCCAGCCTCTGGCAACCACCATTCTACTTCCTGCGTCTGTGAATCTGATGACTCTAGGTACCTCACATAAGTAGAATCATACTGTATTTGCCCTTTTGCGACAGGCTTATTTCACTCAACATAATGTCCTCAAGTACAGTCCCTTATTTTAACAATTCACTGGCAAGTTTGATTTGTCCTACAGACGAGGGTGGGGGTTGTGGGGTGTGTGAGGCATAAGAAAGGGTTTTACACACTTAAGAAGAGGGCCCATGCAGCGGTTAAGTTCCCATGTTCTGCTTCAGCGGCCTGGGGTTCGCTGGTTCAGATCCCAGGTGCGGACATGGCACCACTTGGCAAGCCATGCTGTGGCAGCATCCCACATATAAAGCAGAGGAAGATGGGCACGGATGTTAGGTCAGGACCAGTCTTCCTCAGCAAAAAGAGGAGGATTGACGGCAGATGTCAGCTCAGGGCTAATCTTCCACAAAAAAGAAAAAAGAAGAAGATGGCCCAGACACAACACTGTGAATGTACTTAATACCACTGAAGTGTACTCTTACAAATGGCTAAAATGGTAAATTTTATGTTATGCATATTTTACTACAATTTAAAAAAATTTCCAAATCATGAAAAATGGATAAAAGGATAGATTGGATTAGTAAGACTAAGAATATTATGGGTTTCTTAAAAAAAATAAACATTTTTTAGAAAAGGAATTCATTTATATAAAGCCATTAAACAAAAGAGGGTCCAGAGAGTCCAGGTTAACACACAGAGGTCCGCTAAAGAAGGATGCGCCCCAGAGCTCCAGCCTCTCGCACCTGAACAGGTGTATCTGAAGCGAAGAAGAATCCTTGGTTTACTCTTACCCGCCTGAAGGGCTGCCCACAGTAATGAGTACACCTGCTTTGTCATTCTGAGGTTCTAATCCGTTCAGAAGGTGTAAGATTTTAATCATTTTCTCACTCCACTCATGAGCAGGGAGTCTGAGCCTGCATAAACAGCACTAACCATCTTTCTCTGGGTTCTTTCCCTTCTCTGTTTCAGAGAGGCTAACAAGCTGCCTTCTCTCACCCCTCCAGGCTGTCGTTGAGATGAACTCTTCTAAATCTCAACCCCCAGAGAAGAGGCATCGACATCTCCTAAAACCATATTACTACAGTAATTTCATTTTGTTTACCCTCACTCAGTGCAACACCAATTAAGAATCTGATGACTACAGGCCAGTGTGCTGTGGCTTATTCTGGGTGAGAGGCAAAAGACAAAAATCTAGAAGGCCTGGCTCAGAGAAAAAAATGAAATATCTGAGTAAATGGCCTGCTAGAAATAAAGCACATACTTGGTCTGAGAGAAAATGAGAGAAGAGCATGAAGCAGCATGAGAACCGTAGGAATAAAAAGTAGATTCTGCTTGCTGGCGGACAACAATGTCCAGGCTGAACTGAGAAACCAGGAGAGGCAAGCAATGACCTCCAGTATGCAAAGCCCGTGTTCCGGTTACTTGTGGCTGCTCAAAAAAGATATACTGGAGTCCTAACCCCCAGCACCTCAGGATGTGACCTTATTTGGAGACAGAGTCTTGACAGAGGTAATCAAGTTAAAATGAGGTCACGAGGGTGGACCCTAAACCAATAAGACTGGTGTCCTTATAAAAAGGTGAAATTTGGACATAGAAACAGACAAGCGCAGGAGGAAGATGATGTGGAAGACACAAGGAGAAGATGGCCCAGGGGAGAGGGTGGAAGAGATCCTTCTCTCAGACCCCTCAGAAGGAACTGACCCTTCCCACACCTTGATTTTGGACTTCTAGCCTCCAGAAGGGAGACAATAAATTTCTGTTGTTTAAACTACCACATTTGTAGTCCTTTGTTACGGCAACCCCAGGAAACTACTGGAGCCTTTGTGAGGAGCTGTGTGAATGTGCGAGATCCAGACGGGGGTCCTGGGAGGCTCACAGTGATGGAGTCACAGGGGCTCAAAGCCCAGATCCTCCACTTGGGCAGGAATGAAGTTACGGATGGGGACTTATGAGCCTTTCTCAGCCGGTCTCCTCCTCCGCAACATGGATCAAGTATCTACCTCACAGGGCCTTTGAAAGGACTAAATAAAACACGTGTAAAGTGCTGCGAACAGCTCTCAGCTGTGGTGGGCACAATAATGGCTCCCAAAAATGTCCTCATCCTAATGCCTGGAACCTGTGAATATGTTACCTTATATGGCAAAAGGGATTTGGCAGCTGTGATTAAGGATCTTGAGGTGAGACTAACCTGCATTATCCACGTGGGCCCAGTGTAATCCCAAGGATCACTACAAGAGAGAGACAGGCGCGTCAGAGAAGGTGAGACAACGGAAGCAGAAGTTGGAGTGATGTGTGACCAAGGAATGTGGGCAGCCTCTAGAAGCTGAACAAGGCGAGAAAACCCCAGAGCTCCCAGAAGGAACAAAGCCTTGCCAACCCATTTTGGCCTTCTGATCTCCGATAACGTAAGAGAATAAATTTGAGTTTTCAGTTGCAAAGTTTGTGGAAATTTGTTACAGTAGCCATAGGAAACTAATGCCTTAGCTTATAACGTGGTCAACAAATGCTAGCTCCCTTCTTTCCACGAACTTCTCCAGGAGTTCACAAGGTCGTAAAGCTGGTGAAAAGAAAAAGACAATGCAATGCAAACGATGTCAACAGGAAGTGCAAGACAAGGCAAGCTGTGGGTTTAGAGAAAGGAGAATAAAGGGAGGCTGTGTGGGCTCACAGCTCAATGGCAGGAGTAACACCTGAGCTAGATCTCAGAAAACACGAATACACGAGCTGTGACCTGAACACAAGGAGCCCTAACAGGCCACTCCACCTGTCCACACTATGTATACTGGACCCTGCCTCTTCTCTCTGGCCTCTGATCTTCTTAGCCTGCTCTACCTTTTTTCTCCCAGAATTCATCATTTCCAATATACTTATTTGCATAGACATGATGTTTCATTTACAGGTTAGATCTCCCCTCTGCCCCTCACCCCCACATGAGCTCCCTAAGGGCAGTGATCTTTCTTTTGTTGACTGTTGTACCCCAAGCACCTCCAATAGTGCATGGCATACAGGAGGCGCTCAGTAAGTGTCTGATGGATGAATGAATGTTCAGACCCCCCTTCAGGACTTGGACCTCACTGATGGATGTGCCTCTTCAGAGGGAGGATGCTGAAGGACAGGGCAGAAAATGATTTCACTGGGCTGGCTCCAGGTGTCGTTTAATAAATGGAGGAAGAAGATTTCTTAGTTTTATTCTTTTATTTTTTGTTTAAGGTATGCTTTTTGGTGAGAAAGATGGGCCCTGAGCTAACATCTGTTGCCAATCCGCCTCTTTTTCTTTTCCTCCCCAAAGCCTCAGTATGTAGTTGTGTATCCTAGTTGTACGTCAGTCTAGTTCTTCTGTGTGGGATGCTGCCACAGCACAGCTTGATGACCGGTGTGTAGGTCCAGGCCCAGGATCTGAACCGGCAAACCCTGGGCCACCAAAATGGAGGCGAGAACTTAACCACTTGGCCACTGGCCAGCCGCCAGTAGTATTCTTCTTACTCTACTCTCCCCATCTGACATCCCCTTCCTGTGCCCCCAATTCCCCAGTGTTTTCTGTGTCAGTTAATAGCAGTATTTCTATAGTCAGGCCCCAAACCTGGAGAATGGTCCTGGACTTCTCCCTTCACCTGTACAAAGCCTGATTCTTACCCTAGTTCTCTCGATTCCGGTTTCACTGGCTCTAGCCCAGAGCACTACCAGCTTTCTTGCAGACCGCTGGAGCAGGCCCTCGCGTGGTTTCCCTGCAGCCAGGGTGGTATTTCAGATGCTCTGGAGAGCCACGTGTTCTCTTACCTTCCCTGACCGCCCCCCCGCCTCCCCCCCCAACACACACGAGCCGTCAGGACCCTCTATTTGTTCACTGTACACTCGGCTCGCTTGTAATTACGTGCTCCCGTTCTGCCCCCCCCTACCGGACATATTATGAGGCTTGAGGGCAGGGCCGTGTACCCAGCGCCTGGCACAGTGCTTGGCACAAAGCCGACGCTCCAAACTTATTTGTTGATCATCCCGTTTCTTGTTTCTCTGATTTTCCGCACGGTGTATCCCGCAGAAATGAGGAGAGGGGGAGGCGACGCAGCAGCTTTCCCTGTGGGGCAGAGCCCCCTGCACACGGGGCGCACTCACCTTGGCCGAGACCCCCCTCCAGCTGCAGAAAGCCTCGTAGGCGGCGCGCACCGCGGCGCCGGCCTCGGACGCCCCGCAGTCGGCCACCATGCCCAGGCTGGCGCCGCTGGCCGGGTCGTGCACGGGGAAGGCGGCGGAGGCCGGGAGCCAGCGGCCGCCCACGAAGCCATCTGTGCGCAGCAGCGCTGCGGGAAGGCCCGCCGGGGCCCCGGCGTAGCCACCGAGCGAGGCCCGGCCGGGCGCGGGCCGCGCGACGGGCACCGGGCAGAGGCCGCGGCCCGGAGACGCGGGCGGGAGGCGCGGAGCCTGACAGCGCCGCAGCCGCAGGCAGGTCGCCATGGCCGGGGAGGCAGCGACGGAAGCAAGAAGCAGGCAAGAGAGCGCCCTCCTCCGAGGACAGGGGTCGCTCGCGGGCAGCGAGAGGAGCGAGGCGGCGGCGGATGCTGGCCGAAAGCTGCAGAGACGCGAGCAGCGCCCTCTCCCCGCGCCCTTTGCGCTGCACCGCTGCGCCGACGGGACCTGCCCCCAGCGCGGGGAGGGTTGGGGCCGGGGATGGGAAGGCTCGCCTGGAGTTGCACCTGCGGGCTGCCGTCGCCTTACCCCGTCTCGGGTGCTCATTTGTCTGCAACTATTCCATACTCCGCCAACCGCTGCAGGAGAACTGCTCCCTTCCCCACATCATTCCCCTAAACGGGCATCCCCCGCCGCTGGGATTTGCGCTTGGTCCATGGATGGGCTGGTGGCTGCCCCGATGCTAAGGGCATGATCACATTTCTTCATCGCCGCGGCTTCTGCGCACTTAGGGTTTGGGGTGAGAGTTCTCTGAGGGGCTGAAGTGTAGCTCAGTGTTCTTCCTCGATGCTTTTCTGGGTGTGGGTCTAGGTGTTCTCTTCCTTCTTTGGGAGCACGGTGCCCCTGATCTGTAACGGCGCCTTTGGAGACAAAAAGGCTTGGCTCCAAACTCAGAGTCTGTCGTTCACAAGCTGTATGACCTTCGACAAATTACTAAACCTGAGTCCTCTTGTTTTAAAATGGAACAATACCTACCCCATCGGTTTGTTGAGATAGCATAATGCTCAGGACAGTTGCTGCATTAAATTCAGTACGACGTTCAAAGTCATGCTAGCTGGCCTAGTTCAAGCCACTAGTAAGATTAAAGTTAGGCCGCCAACTAGTCAAGGGGACCATTTGTCAGAGTCGAATCGACCAAAGTATAATCGTAATTAGTCTTGGGCCTAAAAGTCTGGAAGCAGCAAAGAAGCTTCGACTTTAATGAGGATAAAAATAAAAATAGCAGCCCTGTACTCGGAATTTGTGGGTTCAAATGAAGCCCACGTCTATGCCCTGATTTAGGATAACTAGTCTCAACATATCTCCCCTTCTCCATTCCTACTGAGTTGAGAGTCTCTTGCTGGCTTTTCCCGGAGACTGTGGGCTCTTCACCTTTTTCTAGGGCATTGGATTTTCATTTGCAAAATGCCGAGGCACTGCTTTAGATTTTGATTTTGTTTTTGGCTGAGTCTGCGTGACCCAGTCTTGAGTCCGTCAGATCTGACAGAAGTGGGAACAGCGGAGTTTAGCCTTTTGGATTAGAAGGAGTGGATTCACTCCGTTCTGTATCCTTCTGAAGGAATTGGGAGGAGAGGGGAAGTCCTGATAGGGTGGTGTCTGCCAGTGGGTATCACACTCGCGCCTGGGGAGCTGGCGTATTTCCACCTGCTGCCTGTAGAGGGAGCTTTACTGAAAGTTGATTTCTACCGGCTTGGTGGAAACAGTTCTGTCGAGAAAACCGAGGCCCAGAAGAGTGAAGTCGACTGTGGCTGCCTCTCTTGATCCAAAATTAATCTGCTTATCTTTTTAAAGTCCTATTTCAAACGGTGCCCACTCCCCTTCCCAGCTGACTTCTCCATTGGACACAGTAGATACAAGGAGCCCACAGTACTTTTAGGGGCACACGAAAATGTTTAGCTTATAAAACCAGAAGAAAAAAGTGAACTTTTAGGTTGAATATAAGTATATTAATATTTATACCAATGCAGATGTAATGACTTTATTTTTATGAAGGAAGGGGCCCACAAAGGCAAAAATGCCTCCAGCCTAGGAAATTCATGATGTCGCCCGCCCCGTCTCTTCCCTCTCTTGTGCCCTCTGTAAGGCCCCATTCAGAGTGGGAACAATTCCTTCCTGGCTCCTGTCTTCTAGGCTGCCCTGGTTCCCCCCAGAGCCTGGCTGGGTGTGCTTACCAGGGACTTGGAGGACAAGACCACTAGGTGACAGGGACCATTTCTCCCTTTCTCCTTAGCCTGCCCTTGTCCTGGGCACCAGCACCTCCTGATTCTCACCTTTCTCCATCCTCTCCCTCATTTTCTCTAAGGGCACTATGATGATAGCTGCATATTAGACTTTTATAAAAGTGAGCTGAATTCTGCTTTATCTCAATTGTATTACAATTGTATCTTGGGTCTGCCCCTGGTGGCCTAGGGGTCAAGTTCAGCATGCTGTGCTTTGGGGTCTGGGTTCAGTTCCCGGTGTGGACCTACACCACCCATCTGTCAGTAGCCATGCTGTGGCAGTGGCTCACATACAAAAAAAAAAAGAGGAAGATTGGCATCGGATGTTAGCTCAGGGCAAATCTTCCTCAGCAAAAATAAATAAATCAATAAACAAAAATTGCATCTCATTTATGCACATAAGAAGACCCACTTTCACTTCAAAAACTCAACCCAATTTTGCTTTATACACATATCTAAATTGTTATAAAATATCTATTACTGAATATCTGAGTATAACAATTTTTTAAAATCTTTTAAAGTTCAGTAATGAAAATAGTTAATAGAAATCTAAGGTGACTCTTTTGGAAAGGGAAAATTTCTCTTGAATGATAATAATCAACATGCATTGAACACTTACTGTACACCAGTCTCTTTTCTAAGCACTTTACATGTATTTATTCCTCTGATCTTAACAACAGCCCAATAAGGTGGCCACTATTATTATCCCTATTTTTATGGATAATTTTATAGGTAAAGAAACTGAAGCAAAGAAATTTTTAGTGACTTGCCCAAGGTCACCCAGGTAGACTGTAGCAGAACAGGGATCCAAACGAAGCCTGAGGCCCCACAGCCCTCAAGTATGAGCCCCCTCCTTTTAATGTAGCTGTATATTTTCTTCTCAACTTGTGTGTTTATTTCCAGAAAAGCTCTAAGTGGTAGAATCATGCTGTCTCATTTATAACAAAGCCACCCATATTAGGAAAGGGAGGTGGGGTGGAAAGAAAAATAATTCTATATGCTTATTATTTGTCAAGTAGTTTTCTTAATATTGCGAGCTATATTTTCATTTTCTTTTAAAAGTCTTTGATGTTTTCACAGTTATAAAAATACTACAAACGTCATAAAAATTCAGGCAATATTGTCACATAAAGCCCATATTCATAACATCACACTATCCTCCTTAAGCAAATAATTCCCTATTATTCTGTTTTATTATATGCATAAAATTAAGTCATTCTGAACCTAAAACACAAAAAAATACATAATGAGAAATTTGGGATTAGTATTGCTTAGTTGCTGAACCCATTTCCTTCCCTGGTGCTTTTTGGATGGGTTCGTTTAAGTCTGGTTGGATATCGTTTCTAGGCAGCATTGTTTTTTCCCTGTTGACTCTGCAACCCTCTTACTGTTACCATTGAGTGACTACTCCTGCATGTTCTGTGCTTACAAAAGCCCGAAGCTATAACTGCCACCACCCCACCTGCAGGCTTTGGAAGGCCCACAGTGAGGGGGAGGCAAACTGCACGGCCTCTGGAGGCCAGAAGGGGCGTGGCAATCTGAACACACTGTGTGGATGGTGGGGCCTGGAGGACACGGGGAGGCACGCTCTGTCTAGGGGGCAGCTGGCTCCTCGGCGCCAGCTGGTTGTCATATCACATGGGAATGTCATTTCAGGAGGTTCGCCTTGTTTGTTTTTTTAAAGAGAGCTAGATATCTAGATTTCTGTGAGGATTTTCCCATTCAAAAGAAGTTGGCCTAAGTTTATAAAACACTCTGTTAGCCAAACAAAACACATGAGTTTGTGGCCTCTGGCCTAAAAGCAGTCAGGAGCAGCTGGGCCTGCCGCCCTCTGGAGAGGGAGAGCTGGGGGTTCCTTTCCTTGGGGCTTTGTAGGTGGCTGAGTTAAGGTTACAGGTGACACTTGGCAGATACCTAAGGGTCTCAAATCATTCCATCTTCTCCTATTCTTCTCTTCCATTGGGCTAACCTGAGAATGAATACCATTTCCTCCCACTCTTTTAGGATCTCCTTTCTTGCTTTTAATCTGGAAGATGCATGATTCGAGCTTTAAGATCACCATCATTTCCATGAAGAGCTGAACTTAATTTTTCCCATGGATTAAGCGCTATCGATTAGATACTTCATAAGACGTATATTCTGATTTTCTGAGTCCTTGTTTCTTGGTTTGAAATCCTCCCCGCCATCCCCACCAGCCAGATGGAATCAGCATCTTTGCTTGGGCTGCAGGAATCCGATCAGGCAACAGGCTCTGGATAAACTCTACACGAACAGCCAGGGTAGAGAGACCAGGAGTGGCTGCTCTTGTGTAATCTCACACAAGTGTCAGTATCTGTTGCCAAATACTGAAAGGGAAGCTGGTTGCAGCTGATCGTCATAAAAGCACTTGCAGCTTTGGAGGCCGAGGAAGCAAGGCCACCTGATAAATGCGTGTGTGGAAAGGATGCACGAGCCATCAGCCCTTGTAAGGTGAGGCCGTCTAGTATATTGACTATTAATATTAGACAGGTGGGTCTTTTTGTAAGAAAGCAAAGATTTGGAGACACCTTTGCTTGTGTCTTCATGCAAATTTCATGTTGAAAAGAAATCCAGAGGAAATCTCGGTCTGAAGATGACAATGCTTCCACCTAGAGGCCTTTAGATTTCAATTTATCACTTTTTTCTCTCCTAGGTGGAGTTTGTTTACTGTTCTGGTGAAGTTAAACAGTAGTTAAACAGTTGACTTTACTGGAAAATGATATTATTTTGAAGTGAGGCTTCACTTGCCGAGTCAGTGACCTGCTTGGAGGGAAAGCAGTGGGTCTGAGCCTGGCTCTTGCTCTCGGGGCGGCAGCAGCTCTGGCGTTTGCCGTCACCGTAGGAGCAGTGAGTAATGACAGCCATGTCTGCTTTCAGGTTCTGGTCTGCCCTGCTGATTGCACTGGGCTCTCTCTGCCCTAGAGGTTCAGCATGTGGCGTTTCAACACACATAGAAATAGGTAAGTGCTGGCAGCTTGTTGTGGTGATAAGGACACTAAAATCTGTCAAAAGACATTATTCCGTGTGTTGCTAATGAGTTCCCCCAATGCACTGAGCAGTGGGGCAGCGGAGAGGAGAAAGGCACGACTGGAGTTGTCCAGGGTTGGGGATGGTGGGGGTGGGTTCAGTGGAGGGGTGGGAAGCCGGAGAACTGACACATCTTTGATCCTAGGGTCCCCTGCTGTTTATCTGGCTGAGGAAATCGGAGCTGGACAAACTAGAGGTTACCACTGAAGCAGAAGAACTGATACAACGGGGGAGGAGAAAGACGGGTGGACTATGATAGGAGCGAGGAATTTCTTTTTGTTGTTTTACATTCCCAAGTTTATGTAAAGAGCCATGTGTGGCCACAGGAGTGGGTCCCCTGAATCAAGTGGCTTTAAAGGTAGTTGACTTCAGGGAGGACAAGGAAGTAAGGGCGTTTGAATGGTCACTGGCATTAGAGGTGCCCAGAATGAAGACAGGAGTGGGGGAGGCCTGCACATTGCTGCCCACAGGCTCAGGGGCAAAGGCGGAGTTATCTGGATCCAGGTGAACGGTAGCACAAAGATTTGGTTCTTATGTGAAGTGTATTTGTAATATCTTTTAGCTTGTGGAAATTGTGAGTCAACTTGTAATATAATTAGATATGATTATATCCTACAGCAATTTTCAGATTAGTTTCAGACCTGCCTCATGTCTGGGTTTTCTTTAGTTTAGACAAAAACAATAACAATATAACTATGCCATCTCTTGAAGGTGCAAAACAGACAAGATTACAAAGAAAATATGAAAATGTATTCATGCAAAATAGACCTAGATATTGAGTTCTGGTGGGCAAGAACCTTATCAGAATTTTACCATTTGAAGGTGCAGTAGAGGTCACAGAGTCCCGTCCCTTTATTTTACATATGAGGAAATTGATCTTAGAGAGTTTCACAGCTAACTTATCAGTGGCCTGGCCTAGTTATGTGTCCTGACAGCTAGCTAGTCCAGTGTTCTTTCCAAAAAACATTTATTGCTAAAAGGGAGTCAGGAAACAGTGGAAAAGAGAATCTTAGGTTCTAACACCAGCTCTACCAAAAATAGATCTGTGACTCTGAGCGATTCACTTCCTCTCTCAATTCCTCTTCTGTAAAATGAGGGGGTTGAACTTTTTGATGAATTCTAAAGTACCTTCCAACTCTAAGTTGTATGAAATTGAAAATGTTAATGTAAGTTGGCTGAAGAACAAACAAATGGAAATATTCAAGTTTTTAATCCTTAGAGTTTAAACGTTTACAAGACAGATGAAATCTGAAATTTTAATAAAACTAGATAACTGCTTTCCTTCAGTGGGTGCCAAAGGTCCTAATAGATTAATACATATTAAACATATATCTTTAATATAGCATTAATATATATTATATAACGTGTATGTGAACATAATTGAAGGTAACTCCTAATCTGCACAGATTTTTAGGATTTTTATTAAAAAACCCTACAATTCCAACATTTACTAATAATTTAGATGATTTTATAAATATCTTAGTTCACATTTTCACTTCTTATAGAGGGCCTATATATATGTGAGTTACATAAATGTGAGTTAGTTAATTAGAATTGGCCTCATTCAGTGATTTGGGTTTATAAATTACTGGAATCCCACATGCAGGTTATTTGAGTGGGCTGTGAACTTGTCAATTCAGGTATTAATGCTTATAGTAGTGGCTGTATTTTTTTGTTGTTGTATGAATTAAAAAATTGGATGTGATTTACACTAGAAATAAGGTATCACCTTTGAATATGTCTCCATAAAGAATGCTTTTCTGGTGATTCTAAGATGATTCAGGAAGTGGGTATGTCTGTGTGTGTGTATGTGGGCGTGTGGGTGGAGCAGGTGGCCTTCTGAGGTTTTGTTTGTCTTTCTAACGTGGTCCAATAATGAAAACACTTTTTAGGCTCATTGATTCAGTCCATAGTTTAGGCCCTGTATTGTATTTCCTGCTTAGGTTTTTCCTAGAATCTCCCTCAATGGATTATTGAGGCAAAACATGATGGTGATAACTTCTGTTTATTAATCTCCTAGCATGTGTCAGCCATTGTGCTTGTCACTTATCATTTACTTTCTGTGATTTTATCAACACTTCCGTAAGGTGGGTATTATTTACTCAGTTTTCCATAGAAGGGAACCGAGGCTCTAGAGAGGTGAAGTAACTTACCCTAGGTCATAGAGCTAGTTAAGCAGAAACTTTAAATCACTATGCAAATTGGATTGGTATTATAAATATTGCATGATTCTAATTATGCTAATGGAGATTACAAGTGAGTGCACTTAATTTTCATATCCCACTTCCTTGACAGTTACAACCACACCATTATATATTTTCCTTTTAAAATGATCTCTGGTAAGTTCTGTTTTCAGTTATAGTTGGACTTAATTGCTTTATGTATTTATTTCTCTCAGGACACAGAGCTCTGGAATTTCTCCACCTTCAAGATGGGAGTGTTAACTACAAAGAGGTATAAAATCTGGTTTTTTTCTTTTATTCCTTGTGCATTAACTTTCTTCTGTAGCTGGCAAATAAAGGTCCTGACAGATACTTAAATGTGAATTTTGAGTCATTTTTATGCGTTTATAAAACATTAATATTTTGGGTTTAAAGATTAATGTCCCCTCCAGTGCTCCTTGAACATCTTATATGTATAATTTAAATAATTGAAATATTGTAATGATATGAATCATAAGTTGAAAAAGTATTGGAAAGAATTTTTTTAAGTGGTACATCTTTTTCGTTTTTTTAAAGAGAGGTCATCCCTGAGATAAAAGATTTATCTTTCACTTCTTGTCTCTGTGTGTTGTATACAAATTGCACCATCACAAGAAGGAAGTATTTATTCAGAAGCATGCTTTGAGATGCTCCTTCCAACTTCTCCTGCTGTCTTGGTCGGACTCTTTGATGGCTTACCTTTACCCATCCTCAAAGTAATTGAACCCATTCTGGCCCGATACACCAGTTCTATAGTTAAATGATACTTTGTGATCACAATACTTATTAAGTATTTATATTTGATAAGAATAGTTAACATTCCTTCATGACATCGCAATTGGATCAAATTATTATTAGATAACCCAAATTATTAATTTTGATTTAATTAATTTGTATTACTAGATAATACAAATTATTACTTGATAATCCAGTATGGAAAGCAAGATGGTAAAATAACTGAAATCTATTATATCCCCAAACCACTTTTGGTCATTAGTTTCAACTTCCTGACTCGCCAATTTAACAAGCCCTCTGGGAACAAACATCATTTATGTTTGATTGTCATCTTCACTGACCCTGATAGAATGTAGGCAGGAAAGAGGAAGGGAAGTGAGAATCTGCCTAATTCATCATTCGAACAATCAATCCTCAGCGTGTGGAGAGTGATTTTCTACTAGAGGTATTCAAGCTTGTGTCATTAATTTAAAGTTCATCATATGGACACTGATTCTTCCCCTCAGTGTTGATCCTAACCCAAATTCTGATGTCATCATTGGCAATGACCGAGTTTCCTGAGTACTCACACTTCCCCTTTAACTTATGAAGACAGATAGGGATCACTTTACCTCTGATTTATTTTCTGTCTGCGGGAATCTTTGCAGTTCTCTTTCTCCCTCCTAAAACCTGCTATTTGGTGACCTCCATTCATTGGTATAGTTTGGTGAAGTCATACAGAGGGAAGTGGGCTGAAGGATGCTAGCTGGCGGGGTGGACAGATCCCCACAAGCTGGCAATATCTCGGCCAGATCTCCACACTCAGGATCTGAGTTTTCTTGGCCCTGGGATACATGCATAAACCTGAGAAAATCAGTTTATTAGTTTATAAGAACTGTAAGAACCAAGCTGACCTCAGATTGGTTGTCATCATTGCCCTGAAATTTACTTTCTTTCTATGAGAATAAACAGAATGTGGTACGTTAACCATGAAATCAGGGCAATGATAGTTACTTGGTTCGTTGCTGTCCCCTCTCCCTACCCCTCCCTCCCCACCCAGAGAATAGGTTTTGTCTTTTCTGGTGATAAAACTAATAGAATCTCAATTTGTTAAAAAAAAAAAAAAAATTCTCTGAGATAACAAATGTTAACATTTTGTTTTATTTCACTTTTGGCATTTTCTCTGCATTTATTAGCACTTTCTTTTTTCCAAAAAATGATGACATTTTACACACTATTTTGTAACTTGCTTTTTTTCCTTTACTATGTCAGAGACATTTCCATGTCAATAGAGATCTTCAGAATAATTTTAACAATCACATATTTTTCTGTTATCCAGAATGTACCATAATTTATTTAACCAATTCCTTATTTTAACTTTTTATTTTGAAATAATTTAAAATACATAGAAAAGTTGAAAAAATTAGACAAATAATTCGTATATACCCTTTACCTAGTTTCCCCAGTTGCTGACCACTTATCATGTTTGTCTTTTTATCCACTATTTATGGATAGTGATTTTTTTCCCTGAACCATTTGAGAGTTAGTTGCTGGTGTGGTGCTCATTAGCCTTTAACACATCATTGTGTATTTCCTAAAAACGAGGACACTCCTATATAACGACAGTAGAATAATCACCATCAGGAAATCAACATTGAAATAACACTATCACTCAATCCTCAGGCCTCATTCAAATTTCACCAGTTGTCTCAATGATAATCTTTATGGTTCTAGGACCAATCCAGGATCATGTGTTTGTGTGTAGTTGTCAGTTCCCTCTGATCTTCTCCAACCTGGAACAGTTCTTCAGACCTACCTTGTCCTTAATGACCTTGATATTTTGGAAAAATACTGTCCAGTGACTCTGTAGAATGCATCTTAATTTGGTTTCGTCTGATGGTTCCTCATAATAGATTACCCGAAAGGTTACTTTTTGACAGAAATATCATAGAACATCAAAGTGATGCTATATTTTTCTCATTGCATGATGTCAGAAGGCTTACAATGTCAACTTGTACCATTTTTAGTGATGTTAACTTTTATTTCAGCAATCGTATTTTTCAGTTCTGAAATTTCCACTTGGTTCTTCTTTATATCTTCTATTTCTTTGCCACAACTTTCTATTTTTTCTTTTTGGTTCATTTCAAGTGTGTTTATAATTATTTGAAGCATTTTTCTGATGGCTGCTTTAAAACATTTGTCAGACAATTCTAAAATTTCTGCCCCCTCCATGTTGGCATCTGTCGATTGTCTTTTTTATTTGAGATCTTCCTGGTTCTTGGTGTGATGAGTGATCTTTGGTTGAAATCTGAACATTTAAAGTATTACGTTATGAAACTCTGGACCTTATTTAAATCTCCTGTTTTAGTTGGCTTCTTCTGATACCACTCCAGTAGGGGAAGGGGTGGGAGAGACCTCACCTCCTAGCTGCCAACTGTGGGTAGAAGTCAAGGTTCCCCACTGGGTCTCCACTCATGCCTCCCTGGTGCGAGGGGTGGGAGTTCCTCCTTACTGCTGCTCACCATGGCCTCTACTGATCTCAGAGGGCAGGGGTGGCTTCTTATTGCTTGGTGGTGGTGAACATCCTGATCTCCTCCGGGCCTCTTCTCACACCACCCCAGTGGGGATGGGGAGAGGCACTTGATTGCTGCCAGTTGGGGTTGGATGTCTAGGCTCTCCTCATGGTCTCCACTGACCCTGAAGGGTAGGGGTGGGGGCCCGGACATCGGGGATGAAAGTCTTGCTCCCTCCTTGGCTTTCTCTGACAGCACTCCAGGGTAGGGGCTGGAGGATGATGTTGGGGCATCTTATTGTAGTCTGGTGAGGGGGGAAGTCTAGGCTCCCCACTTGGCCTTAGCTGGTGGGGAGGGGGGCGGGTAAGGGTGGAGCCACAGTTTTTTCTGTGATGTTTGGTTGGAGTAGAGGTTATGGCCTAGAAGTTTTCTGTCTTGCTAGGCTGCCCCTTTCCTGGTCCTGTTGCTAGCAAGAGGAGACTTTGGTTGGGGCTTTTTTGGTTTGTGCCCATTGGGGTTTCTATGTGGCTGGCTTTTTCAGTATCCAGTTTGGGACATAGGTAAAAAGAAACCCAGAGAACTCACCACAGTGTTATTCCTAAGGTCTCGAGTCCCCTGGCCAGTTTGCTTACTTATCTCCACCTGTAAGTAGTCTTATGTTCCTTTTATGTACAATTTCCTAGGTTTTTAGTTGTACTTAGCAAGAAGAATAGGGAAAAATACATCTACTCCATCTTCCTGGAAGGAGAAGTCCTAGTGATGTAATTTGTATCCCTTGGTTAAGATGGTGTCTGCCACATTTTTATACTGGAAAGTTAATAAGTATTTTCTACTTTCAAATTAGTAAGTAAATATTTTGTGGGGAGATATATTAAGGGTATATAAATATCTTGTTTCTCATCAAACTTTTACCCACTAGTTTTAGCATCCATTGATGGTTCTTTCCTGAAATAATGATTATGATGGTTGCCAAATTGTGTTTATCTGATTACATCATCCCTTTTACATTTATTGGTTGACATTCTGCTGTAACACAGAGCTTTTCCTTCTTCTTCATTTATATATTCATTTATATCAGTATACATTCATGGATTCCTACGTTATTCAGTGGTTTATGTTACATTACTATCATTTATCTTGATGCTCAAATTGTCCCAGATTTGGCTTCAAGTTGGCTTTTGTGTCTATCTACCTATTTAAAACCGTGAGTTCACACAAAAATATCTCCAATTCCAATCCATCACCACAAGATTTATTCTAGCCTTCTCTGTGTCCATATCTGTAACTTCTTTCTCCCATAGTGACAAATCTCCATTATTTTCAATATATATTATTATTATTATTTATTTTTTTTTTTTAAAGATTTTATTTTTTCCTTTTTCTCCCCAAAGCCCCCCGTACATAGTTGTTTTGTATATTCTTCGTTGTGGGTCCTTCTAGTTGTGGCATGTGGGACGCTGCCTCAGCGTGGTCTGATGAGCAGTGCCATGTCCGCGCCCAGGATTCGAACCAACGAAACACTGGGCCGCCTGCAGCGGAGCGCGCGAACTTAACCACTCGGCCACGGGGCCAGCCCCTATTATTATTTTTTTAATGAGTTTATTTTTCCTTTTTCTCCCCAAATCCCCCCGGTACATAGTTGCATATTTTAGCTGTGGGTCCTTCTAGTTGCGGCATGTGGGATGCCTCCTCAACATGGCCTGATGAGTGGTGCCATGTCCGCACCGGGGATCTGAACTGGTGAAACCCTGGGCCGCGGAAGCAGAGTGCATGAACTTAACCACTCCGCCATGGGGCCGGCCCCTCAATATATATTCTTACATGCTCAGTCTCCTTGTATGTGATCAATTTCCTGACCAGGCTTGGTAAATCCCTTCGGGCCTGGCACTGCTAAGCTGAATCCGCTTGGCCCAGAAACAAATGAAAAAGCAAAACAAGCAGGACATATATGACCAAGGACAGGTTAATATCCTTCCTTGTTCATGTTTCATTGAAATTTCTTCATAAACACCTTCAGATTTGGAAACACTCACTTTTAGGGCCTACTTTTTATTTATTTTTAAAGTTTTTGCCCATTTGGTAGGTGAAAATGGTATCTTGTTATAGGTTTAATTGACATTTTAATTATTTATTACTAATGAGGTTAAATATATTTTCAAGTGTTTATTGACTATTTCTATTACCTATTCTGTGAATTGCCTATGTCTTTTGCTCATTTTCCTATAAGGATATTTATCCTTTTATCTTGATATAAGTATGGCTTATTAAAGATATTCGCCTGTCATCTATCAAATGATTCTCATGGTTATTTTTCACAAATTTCTTTCTGGTGCTTTTTACCATGCAAAACAATTAAATTTTTATGTAGTTAAGTGCATAAATCTTTTCTTTTATGGTTTCTGCCTGTGTTTTGCTTAGAAAAATCATTCCCACTCTGAGACTTATACAATTATTCACTTAAATCTTGTCTTGTTAATTTTATGGCTCCATTTTTGACATTTAACTCTCCAATTCATCTTGCATTTATTTTGGCGTAAAGCATGATAGGGATCCAGTGACCTGTTAATGATAATGTTAATTTCAAGTCAATGTCACCTAGGCTATGCATGGATTCCCTATGCAAAAATGGAATACTCATTGCTATGGTGTTGTGCCACCACCATTTGTTGATTGCTCCATCCTTTATTCATCTCTATCATGGTTTAAGCTATTATGTATGCTGGAGTCTGTTTCTTTACTCTTTATTCTGTTTCATTGATCTGTCTCTTTAGCTTTCAATGTTATACTGTTTTCATTTCTATGGCTTAATAATGTTTCTGTATTTGAACGATATACCTTCCTTCTGGACTCTTCTTTTCCCCCCCAGCAGTTTCCTGATGCATTTAGTTTTCAAAATTTACTTCAGAATTATTTTTCCTGTTAAATAACAGTATCTACCTCACTGGGAGATGCAGATTCAACAAGTGTTAATACGTATAAAGGGACTAGAACAGTGTGGCTGGTAAGGTAAATATTCAATAAAGTTAATTATTATTTTTAAGTGACAAAAGTCCAACTCGAGCTATCTTTAGAAAAGAAGGAGAGTATTGGTTCATGTGACTGATAGCCCTGGGGCAGAGCTGGACCCAGAGGTCTGGATGGTGCTCTGTCTCTCCCCATGTGGAGGACGCTGACCATCCTGGACTCAGCCTCCAAGCTTAAAATCCCCAAAGGAAGAGGGCGTCTTCCCCATAGCTCCAGCTGAGAAGTCTTGGAGAGGGCTCTCACTGATGTAGCTTTGATCAAACACGCATCTCTGGACCAAACACTGTGATGGGAGTGGATACCTTGGCCTTGTACCCCTGTGGTCAGCCCACCTGATCAGTGTGGAATGGATTTTCTCCTCAGGAGAGAGTAATTCTGTTTCTAGAAGATGGGAATGGGATGCTGGCTGGAAAAGCAAAAACAGATGATTCTGTATCTCCTTATATTTTAAGTTCTTTGAGGTACTTCTTTGTTGCCTCCGTGGATGGTCCACGTTAAGTTCTTCAATAAGGACTTTTCAATAAAAATTTAAAAGTTGGCTTGCCAAACTTTTACTTTGCCCATTGTGTCAATCAGAATTTGTAGGCAGATTGTGAAAATCCCTCTGGCTAGCTTAGGTGGAGAGGGGTTCAATACCAAGAATCAGGGAGTTCAATGCTGACAAACTGTGAGAATTGGAGGAGCAGGCTGTAGTGTGTCCAGAAAGGACTCCCAGAACAACACACAGACCTAGCCTGCTGAGGAACTGTTGCCTATGCCTAGTCAAACAGCCCGCTGCCCCGTTTGCCAGCTCCAGGTCCAACTGACTCCTACATGGTCTGGAAAGTAACAAGCCTCCACTTGGACTGTTGGGTCCGGGACCTCATTACTTCAGCCATACTCCTTACTAGCAAAATGGATGCCCAGTACAATGCCTGTGATCGCTTGGGCCCCCTCTACTTCTGCTGCGGAAAAACCAAGCATTTCCATGCTAGCTGAAGAAGCAAAAGGGG
This sequence comes from Equus quagga, assembly GCF_021613505.1. Lineage (NCBI taxonomy): Eukaryota > Metazoa > Chordata > Mammalia > Perissodactyla > Equidae > Equus > Equus quagga. The sequence continues at coordinate 41,226,635 of NC_060281.1, forward strand.
GAGGTGGGATCCACAGTGGAGGCTGGGAAATGTAGCCTTCATTTTCTAGACTCCAGCGTGCACCTGGGCACACCATAAGGGGGTCGGAAGGGAATGGAGTGAGCCAGTCAACTTAGGAAGAACATTGAAAAGAAAATCTCTACCATCTACTTTTACATCATTTTAAAAGGAAAGAATATTTTTTTAACCCTCCAAAAGCACAGAGGACATAATCTGACTCTAAAGCACAGGTGGTAACTCTAAACTGATTACATATATGTATATATATGTATATATATTATGTACATAAGCAAGTTTATATTTTTCTCATGTCACTGATTTTTTTCACTGGATTGTTGAAAATCTTACCACAAACCAACCCTAGATTAGCCCTAGGGAAATCCTGCTCTACTGGTAGACAGAGAAAACGAAAGGAGGTGAAATGCAAATACATAATTTTTGCTATTTCTTGATTAGACTGTCTATGTTTGATGGGAAAGAACCTGAAGTTGTATATGGTAGGGTGTTGTCTTGGATTATGCATAAATTTTTATTATTTATTTCCTTACCCCTTCAGCTTCCCACCTGCCTTCCATTACTTCCCTTCCCCCCACCCCAAATTGTTCTAGCATCCCATAGCTGGAAATGGACTGGGCCTGCTTTTCTCAGGCTCTTGACTCTGGCCCCCTAATCTCTATATTTTGCTGCTCCCCAGCTGTTACTTGAACACCAGGATGCATATCAGGCTGGATCTGTGTTTCCTGATGCGTTTTACCCCAGCATCTGTGAAGGAGGTAAGATAAAGATTTGTAGACCAAACAATGTCACTTTTACCTGGTTAATAGGAATGGCTATGGCTTTAAAAAGTAGCACATTCTGTTTTCCACTATTGTTGGTCAATGACTTAGTTCACTTAGTTGCATTTTCCATTTAACCAACACTTATCTGCTTAAGCATAGGAATTCTGAAAACTTCAATGGTTCTAAATGCCCTTACTTGCTTTACTGCTTTGTGGCAGAAGAGAAAACATTTTGAAAGAGATCTAAGGTCTGAGTTTTTGTTCCTTCTATACTGTCTGTTAACATGTGACCTTGAAAAAGTCACTTCCATGCTGAGTCTCAGTTTCCACATCTGTAACATAGTAAAAATGGTGCCTGCTTTGCTCCTTTACTGGATTTTTGTTGGTATTAATGCGTATTTTGTCAAGTGTTATGCAAGTCTAAGGAAGTGTTATCAGTAAACTGGGCTTATGAGTGTATCAGTTAGGGCCCCAGCAGGCACATTCAGACTGAGTAATTTGAGAGAAGTTTTTATAAGGGGACCACTTACAGAGGTATGAACAGGATGTAAGAAAATTGTAAGGGATAGACTATGCAGGGGAGGGAGCAGTTCCGGGAAATGCTGACAGAGCGCTGTGTGGAGAGGGACGCTTGATGGGGGCCAGACCTTCAGTCAGGTTCACAGCTAGCTCACTGTGACCCCACAGAAGTGGAGCTGGGAGAATGAATACCCCAGCCTGTCTCTCCTCCTTTTCTCCGGTGACTTGTTGCTTCTCTCCATTGGCCAAACCCAACGCAATCAAAGCCAGAGGGCAAAGAAGCCAGTTGAAGTAGGTCACCTCCGAGGCACTGTGCAGGGTGGAAAAGGATGGTGAGTGGATCAACAGGGGTGAACAAAAGACATCCAGTACACTAGGTCATCGCATAAACGGTTTTTGGAGTCTCGGGGTCATCAGCCATTATCTCCCCCCTTTTTTGTTTAAAGTAATACAGTGATGCCTTTAGGGTATCAACAAAAATATGTAGAATACAAAAGTTTCATCAGGAAAGCTTTATTGCTCATACAGTTTGCAAACCAGGGAGATGCAGCCTTCAGAACAAATCGAAAGTACGCTCTCGGGGTAGACCACAGGGTTTTTTTTTTTTTCCCGAAAGCCTTCTGGTTCTTCAGTTCCTCTATAGAAACTGCTGTTCTAAAATCAGCTTTTTCAGACTTCTGGCCGTCCATCAGGAAGGAACACTCCTGCAGGTACAAGTTGTGGTTTTCCTGAGGACAGAGTATGTGACTGCTCCTTTGTCCTGCATGGTCGCCAGACGGTTTTAAATCCCAGTTAGCCACACAGAGTCCATTTTGTCTTTTTCTTTTCTCTTGCCCCCTATCTTTTGTTTTAATTTCTCAAGGGTCAGTGAAATATTTAAGGCTGCTCACTCCTATGGTTATGATCCTGGATAACTAAACTTTTGTATTTCTCATATTTGTAAGTGGTTTTCTTCCTGTTTCCCTTTTAGTTTGTTAGCTATCATTTCTCAATCCTATAATTTTGCCTGCATGTTGCAGTTCCTCTGTGTCTAACCTATTATATCTCATTTAGCATTTCCCAAACTGTCTTCAGGGGGCTCAAATATCTCTTGAGATTTTTACAGTTCCTTGTTATCTTACATAAAAAAGAAAGAAAAATGGGTTTTTTTGTCAATTAAATCTGAGAAATATTACTTAACATATGCATTTTTAGAGACAGATATAACACACAATAATAAAGGTTCTGAGAAGAGTTGGAAAGGAGTGAAAACTATCTAGCATTTTCCATTTTTTTATAAACCCATAGATTCTCCTCTTATCAGGTGTAAAGATTGGGACCAGTATATGACTGAACCAAAAAAGTCAATTAGAAAGAAATATAAAATATATAATGATTGCAAGGGATTTGAATATCAATTTCTCTTATATTTTTATGAATTTTTGCAAATCTTCTCTTTGTCTCATCCATACCCATTTCAGCAGAAGTTCCCTTTTTCTTTTTCGGTAATTCACTTTTCTTACATCTTCCCGAAGCACTTAACTTTCTTAGATATTCAGTTGCCGAAGAAACAACTCTTTGTTTTTGTACTCTTGTGTTTCATCAGTTTACCTAATATTGAATTAAATTCTATAGTAACAATAACAAGGACAACCTGGCTTAAACAGGATTAGAAACAAACTTGGCTGATACTCAGTAAGCTAAGGCACAGCTGTGGGGACAGAGGCGCTCCTGCCTAGGGGCAGTGGCCTGCTGGCTGCCAGGTGTGGGGGTGGGGAGTGTGTGTGGGGGTGGGATGTGGGCTGGATCTTTTGCTCCCAGTCAGTATGATTTACAGAGGAAACAGAGAGCTTTGGGTAATGGCAGTTTGGTTATGTGGAGGTTTGTCAAAAGAGCTACCACTAATTCTGGATTTTTACTGTATTCTGCAGAATAAGAATTGTAAGTTTTATCTCTGGGCAAACTGTTGGAGAAAATCAAAATTCTTAGTTATAAGTTCTTTGAAAATCATTTTCAGAAAAACCCATGATTTAAAGGTAGTGAGGCTGTTTTTACTTTAGCGGCAGCATAAAACATTTGAGCTGAGGGATCTGAACTCTGGAGTTTGCTTTCTGTTGCCCTCGTGACATTTGACATCCCATGAAGAATTTGTGGCATTTGGACGTTTAGAATAGGTGCCAGTTCCTGTCTTTCCTGCCCCTCCTGTGGGGATAAAAAGCTCCGTGGGACACCCAGTGGCCCACTCAGGTGATGCTCAGGGCCTGTGCCATTTGAAAACTATTATTATAAATCCAAATGCTTGAAAGCCCTTGCAGTATCTGCTTTTGTCTTTTCTGCTATTAGGGAGGTTGATTGTGATGGACAAAGAGGATTGAAAACACATACACACACATACACACACGAAAATAACTTATTTCTTTACCTTCAGGGCACAGAAATTGAAAACGCTTCCAGCCTCTATTGCAGCCCAGGTGATAGAGATGCTGTGAGCCAGTTTAGGCCCCTTTCACTTTCGGCTGGCTCTTGTGTTCTAGAAGCTTCCTTGAACATCAACAGAAGAAACTTAAGAGGCTTGGAGGGAAGAAGGAGAAGGAGGGACGCAGCAGTGCAGCAGGCAGGGGTGGAATTTGGCTGAGAATTTCCAACTTTTTAAGAAAGAATCCTTTGGCCTGCTTTTGTTTTTGTCAGGAAAATTCCATGATGTGTCTGAGAGCACGCACTGGACTCCATTTCTTAATGCGAGCGTTCATTATATCCGAGAGAACTACCCCCTTCCTTGGGAGAAGGTAGGCATGGCCCTCTAATCCTGAAAAATTCAGTTCCAGACCTGCCAAGTCCTGTTTTTCACCTGCATTTACCCCATTTGTACCCCTCCCCCTCCCCATGCTCTGCGAGGTCTACTGACCACTGTACCTTCAGCACCAAACACAGTACTTGGGAAGTGGTAGATGGCTAATTAATATTTGAATAAATTATTAAAAAAAAATGTTTGGAGTATGTCACTTGGTCGTTTTGCTCCAATAGTAATTAATTCAAGCACTTCCAAGGTACTACAAAACTTTTCAAAAAGTCAAAAGACATTTCAATTTTGTGGTTTTTGGGGAACTCGAAACTACAATGTACCTGCCTCTGATTTTTTTTTTTAAGTCTCAATAATGGAAACGAATTCATGCTTATTAAAACTTTTCATAGGATTGTTATAAAATAACCCAAACACATGTGACTCTAACTTGCTGATTTGGCAGGACACAGAGAAACTGGTAGCTTTCTTGTTTGGAATTACCTCTCACATGGTGGCCGATGTCAGCTGGCATAGCCTGGGTATTGAACAAGGATTCCTCAGGACCATGGGAGATGTGAGTACCTATCTTTAAGGTTAATGACTTTACGAGAGCGACACTGTCATACCCAAGATCCCAAACCAACGCTTTTAAAGGAAAGGAAAACTTTAGGTTATTCAGATGTCATGTGGAAACAAGACTTCTTGTCCAAAGTGGTATTTGTTAGATTTTCATCTTTTTCTATTCATTCCTCTTCTTGCTACCTGGGTAAATTCATCCACATGGCAGAACAACTAACATGCATGAAAACAGCAATAGAAGTGACATTCTGGTTTAGCCACAAACAATGTTTGAAAATTTTATTTTATTCAAGCTGTATCTTAATAAGACATGAATACCTACTATTTGGTTCTATTTAAAAGTAATAGTTCCACGTGTTTTTGTTTTTTCCTCTTTAATTTTCTATATGAAGATGCCACATTGCCAAATTGAAAATTATGCTTTTATCTGGTAACTTAGCTTCTGGAAGCCCCCTCTGGTCATTCATCGATATTAATATTATTCTGTGAGAAGTTTAAGCTTAGACTCAGCAGAGATTTTGTGTATATCTTATTATATACAAAGGTCTACAGTAGCTTTCTCTCTTACCAGACATTAAGTGTACAACTCAGCGCCAATATAATAAGATTGTTTCTTTGGAAATTGAGTCCATCCATTATGCATCCTCAGCAATTCATTGGGTTAGGCTGTCATCTCCCCACTACTCGCTTGATTGTGGGGTAGGAGTTTGGGCTACAGTTTGTGATGTCGACCAGCTGGTTCTCTTTCTTTTTCAGATTGATTTTCACGGCTCCTTTCCTGAGGCGCATTCGGCTGGTGATTTTGGTACTGTTTATATGCACTTGCCAAATTTCCTTTTGCAGTAGTTATAGTCTACTTGTAATGAAGTCAATACTGTACATTAAATACATGTTTTTTAAATCCTATCTTGCCAGTAGCACATACTGCTTTCTATTTGAATGTTGTAGTTCATTCAGAGTACACAGATACCTCATTTAGCATGGAGACGTACTGCTGAAAAGTTGTGTAGATTGGGTATTTTTTTGGTTAAAAAAATCACATTTTATCATTGACTTGTATCATAATTTTAGAAAAGCTTTTATATTAGGTTAAAAGTCATTACCTAGTGTCTACTAATCCATTAGCTTTAAATTGGTAAACTTCATCTTTTGTTCTGTAGGAAATTACTTTTAAATATACAAACTAGATGGTGAGTGGTGTTGGTTTAAAAGAACTCTTATGGTTCATCTTTCCTTAAAGTAAAAAACATTTTGGTAATATGGGTGATCCTTTCTTAATTCATATTTCACTAGCTACAATTTTAAGAGATCACTTTTTCTTAAAGATATGCCTATACCGAAAAAAATGAACAGAAACTTGTAACAATGTGAAGAACTAATCAACTGGATTGAGCAAATTTATGGTAAAAGAAGCCTGCTACATATTGTCACTAATCCACCAAATGTAAATATTTTTCTCATCCCTTAGGAGGAGATGTATTGAGCCAGTTTGAGTTTAATTTTAATTACCTCTCACGGCACTGGTAAGAGCAATGTACATTTACTTACTTTTATTTTTATTATTATTTTTTTTTTGAGGAAGATTGACCCTGAGCTAATATCTGTTGCCAATCCTCCTCTTTCTTTTTTCTCCCCAAAGCCCCAGTACCTAGTTGTATATCCTTGTTGTAAGTCCTTCTATGTGGGACGCCGCCATAGCATGGCTTGATGAGCGGTGTGTAGGTCAGTACCCAGGATCCAAACCCACAAACCCCAGGCCACCGAAGCAGAGCGTGTGAACTTAACCACTATGCCATGCAATGTCCATTTAAATATGTGATAGCTAATGGCATTTAGGATCTTGCTCCTTTTTTCTTAGAAAATATAACTTACAATGTAATTAGGAGTTTTCTGCATTTGCAAATTGAGAAGTAAAACTGCAGATTAGTCTAAGTAGTTTCTTTAAAAACATTTGTGAATTATACCAAACATATAAAAAACGTATAATTATGCATAAAATATGATGATGCACACCTGTGTAGCCACCACCCAGTTTAAGAAACAGAGCATTTTTGGTCCTCAGAAGCTTCTTGCCTTCCCCCCTTTAGCACATCACCTTCTGTCCCACCAGGGGTAGCCACTACCCTAGGTTTCCTGTTAATCATTTGGTGGCTTTTCTCTATAGTTTTACTACATATGGATGTATCCATATGTAAAATATAGGTTTTCACTTTAGGTAAGTAGAATTACGCAGTATGTATTCTGCAAATGTTTTGCTTGAAATTATGTTTGAGATTTAATGGTATTGATATATTCAGCTGTAGTGCGTTCATTTCACCACTGTGTGGTCCTCCGTTGTGTCTATAACAAAATGAACTACTCCAGACTAATGTTGATGGATATGTAAGCAGTGTTAAGTGTTTTTGCTTTACACATAGCGTTGCTATGAACCTTTTTGTACACACATTTGTGCACCAGAGAGGAATCTCTCTCAAGTAACCATCACCAGAAGTGGAATTGCTGGGTTGTAGGGTTTATGCATGTTTAACTTAACTGGGTAACCCTAGACTCTTTCAAAATGGTCTTCCCACTCTAGACTCCCATCAGCTTTGCATAATAGTTCTGCTTCTTCTGCGTTCTCCAGTACTTGGTATTGTTCACCTTTGAAGTTTTTCTATCATTTGGTATGTAGTGGTATCTCATTAAAGTTTTAATTTGCATTTCCCAGATTGCTAAAGAGCTTGAACATTTTTTCATATTTTATTGACCATTTGTGTTTGATTTTAAGTGACCATCTTGTTCAGTTTTTAGCTTATTTTTCTGTTGGGTTGTTCTTTTTATTTATTTGTGAATGTTCGTTGTATATTAGAGCTTCTAATCTTTTGTTTATCCTTTATTCGTTACAATTATCTTTTTACAGTTTGTGGCATGTCTTTTTACTTATTTATGGTGTATCTGAAACAGAATTTATTAATTTTGATGTTGTTGAATATATCAGTCTTTTCCTTTGTAACTTGTACTTTTGGTGTCTTATCTAAGAAATTCTTCCCTACCTTGAGGGCATGAGGTTATTCTTGTACTTAGCCTTCTAAAGCTTCTATAGTTTTATTTCTTAATTTTATGTGTTAATTTACCTGGAGTTAATTTTTTGTATTTTCTGAGTTAGAATCTAATTTTATTTTTTCCTGTAGAGATAACTAATTGTCCTAGAACCTTTTATCAATAATCTACCCTTTCCTCTCTGATCTGTAATGCCCTCTCTGACATAAATTAAAATTCCCTATGCATGTGCGCCAGTTTCTGGGTTTTCTATCACATTCTATTGGTCTCATGACTATTCCTGAGTAATACTGATTTTTTAAATTATGGTGGCTTTACAGTACGTCTTGACATTTATTAGGGCAGATCTCCCAACCTGTCCTCCTTTTTGTTCAGATGTACCTTGTCTATTCTTTTGCCTTGGCTCTTTGAAATAAGTGGTGGGATCAAGTTGCTATGTTCCAAGAAAAGCCTTGTTGGAATTTTCATTAGAATTTTGTTGAATATAGAGATCAATTGGAGGAGAATTCATAATTTTGTAATATTGAGTCTTCTTATCCATATATATGCTATATATTTTATTTGTCTCCTTTAGTGACTTTAAGGTTTTATAAATGTTTCCATCAAGACCTTACATGTTTTATTAGATTTAGTTGCAGAGACTTTATATTTTTATTTGCTACCATAAATGGTAATTTTTGGTACCAGTTATATTTTCTAATTGATTTGCTGGTATATGGACATGCAAATGACTTCCTAATTTTGATTTTGTATCTAGCAACATTTCTAAGCTATCTTGTTAATTTTAATTTATCTGGAGATTCCCTTGAATTACGATATAAAATCTGTAAATTATGACAATTTTTGCTTTTCCTTTTCAATCTTTATACCTTTCATTTCTTTTTCTTGCTGTATCACACTGGCTAATATTTCTAGTGCAATAGAAGTAGTGATATTGAACATACTTATCTGGTTCCTGATCTTAAAGGAATGCTTTCAAGATTTCATAATTAAGTGTAATGTTTGCTGTGGATTTTTATGAATATCCTTTATCAAGTTAAGGAAGATTTCTTCTATTTCTAGTTTGCTAGTAGTTTTATTATACATTAATTTCATATGTATTCAACTCTTATTATGCATCTGTTGAGATGGTTGTTTCTTAATTTGTTAATATAGTGAATTATACTAACTTATTTGCTAATATTAAATCAACTTTACTTCCTGGAACAAAACCAATTTTGTAATGATATATCACCTTTTTTATATTTGTTCCATCTGTTCTTGCTGTTTAAGGGTTTTGCATCTATGTTTATGAGTGAGCTTGCACTGTGATTTTCCTTCTGTCCTTGTTTGGTTTTGGTATCAAGGTTATGCTGACTTCATGAAATCAGGTGGGGGAGTGTTCCTTCCTTCTCTATTCTCTGGAAGTCTGTGAAAGATGAGAATTTTGATTCCTTGACTGTTTGGTAGAACTTGTCTCTAAAGCTACTTAGACCCAGTGTTTTCTTTCTAGGGACTTTTTAGAAAACTTCTTTAATGATTATAGGACTATATAGGACTGTACAGTTTTTCAGTTTTTTTCGTAAGAAGTTCTATATTTTTCTAGTACTTTTCCATTTTATCTCAATGTTTAAACATTTAGGCATAATATTGTTCATAATATCTTCTTATCTTTTTTCTCCTGTTTTATTTGTACTCATGTTCCTTTTGTTACCCATCATGTTGTTTATACTGCTTTCCCTTATATTTTTAAACAATTAGTCTCATCTAATTTTTCAATTTTATTGTTTTAAAGAATGAACTTTTAGCTTTATTTATCCTATTATATGTTCCTTTTATCTTGCATTACTTTTTACTCATATATTTATTTTCTTCTTTTTGCTTTCTTTGGGTTCCTGTGAAATTTATTGAATCTTGACTTAAAATCTAGCATGTGATCAATTTTTGTAAATATTTCATATGTGCTTGAAAAGAATGTTAATTCTCCAACTTTTGGCTAACTGTTATATGTATGCTTATTAGCTTAAGCTTATTAAATTTATTATTCAAATCAAAGGATTTGTAAGCTATTAATAGTCTTACTATATGTTTTTTATCAGGTTGATCTAACAATTATTGAGAGAGAAATTTGTTAAAAAATCTCCCCTACGATGGTGGATATTTTCAATTTCTCCTTGTAGTTCTGTCAAAGTTTGTTTTATATATATATGTGTATATATATATATATATATATATATATATATATATGCTTTGAAGATATGTTATTAGGCACATTTAAGTTTCAAAATCTTATATCCTTCTGGTGAATTAAATCTTTTCTCATGATATAGTGACCCTCTTTATCTCTAATAATGCTTATTGCCTTCAAGTCTACTTTAGCAGATGTTGTAGTTCCACTGGTCCTCTTTTGGTTGTATTCCATGGCATCAACTTTCAGGAAAAGAAATCAGCTTTATTGTTAGATCTATCTGCAAGGAAACAGGAGGTATATTGCTCTCAGATCTGTCTCCTTGATCCAAGGCTTGGGGCACAATTTATAGGATGAAGGACAGGGTGGTTTGAAGTGTGGACATAGATGATTGGAGGTAAGGAGAAGTGAGGTAATGATTTGTGCAAGTGTAGTCAAACTTCATGCCTCTTCATAGGATGCGTGTTCACAAAATGGCAGCATTACCACCATCTGAGGGGGGAGTTTTTAACTCCTTGACGTCCAAACATCACTTATTTTTTTATCAAGCATTTGCGCAGGACCTGTTGATGGGTTGGTGGCCTCAACCAGCCTGATCTGGACAAAGGGGTCTCAGTTCCTGAAAAATCACTCTTACTCTGTTGATAAGATGGGGTCAGTTTAACTGGTCCTGGAGGACCCACGGTCACACCTTGAGGCACTATTCACCTGGGACCACTTTAAGTTTCCTTCAACCCTTGAAGTTTTTCTAACTACACAGATAACACCAATGCAGGACAAAACATTCATGGGGCTGGGTAGTGGTTACCAACTCAGGGGGAGAGATACCTCTCCCCGCCCATCCATTGCCAAGATGAAGACATTGCCGTAGCTTTTTGTATGCTGGATTTACTTCTCGCTAACACTCATCCAGAAAGTGTAGCTTTTAATGTAGTTTCCCCAGAGATGGTCCACTTTGGGTGGTTCCTGTGCTTTCTCTCCTGTCTCCTGCTATAGCACGCAGCCATCAAAAAACCTCTGGCCTCCCAGGCTTTGGCAGATGTACTCAGGGCAAAAGCTGACTTTTCTACTCACTTTCCTCCTGAAGTTTCCAGTTTCAGTTTGTTTTGGCCTTTGGAAAATTTTCACTTTCTTGCTAGCTTGGTGATTCATCTAATAAAATATTTTTGTTATTTTTGTCAAACCTTTTAAACTTTTTGTTGGGAGGACCATTCCAGTGGACATCTCAGTAGATTCTTTGTTATAAATATACTAAAATCAGGTTTTATTGATTACGATTTGTCTGGTATATTCTAAAGTTTTTGAAATGAAGATAAAAGATGATTTTCTATAAATCTAATTTTAAGATGCTGCTCTTCTTCCAACTGAAATAACTAATATCTGTGAAGCAAAAGCCTGACTTAGAATTCTTTTCATTACCTTACACTGTGTACTCTAAAAGTAGACACTTGGGGTGAGGAGCCATTTTTGGGGTTTTTAAAATAATGATTCTTGAGAATAATTAAATTAAAAAGAATAAAAATATATTGCTCCTTGAACTCTGAATTGACAAAGCTAAACATCCCTTTTATACCTTGTAGTTAGTTTCCTATCTTTGAGCCTACCTTCATAAATATTTAAAGATACCACTTGTTTGCTCTGCAGCATTGGGCAAATTATTTAACTTTTCTGTGCCGTAGTGTCCTCTGTGCAAATTGGGAATATGATAGTGCCAACCACCTGGGGTTGGTAGGATTAAAAAAATGGTCCACGTAAAGCCCTTTGCATGGTGTCTGACACAATAATCATGGAATAACTGGTAGCTACTGTTAAAGTTTGCTATATATATGCTTTTATATATATATATATATATATATATATATATATGCTATTTATCTTCATCTTCAGAATCAAAACAACTCTTATTCCGGTGCTTTTCTCAGGTATGTGCCCACTGAAGATCTACTGGAAATTTATAAGAAACTCTATGGCCGAGAAGTCATCACGAAAAATGCAATTGTTGACTGTTCATACCTTCAATTCCTGGAAATGTAAGTGTAACCCGCAGGAAAATTTGCAGCTGATTTTATTGTGACTTCCTTAACACGCTTTTCGATGTTTTTGTTTCCTGTGAGTGGATTTTGGCTTTATGGACTTTGCTTATTCAAAAAGGCAGTTATATGATAGTGGATGCATGTGGGTGGAGCTTTTTCTTCTTTATTTGCTTCACTTCTTTGTGGAAACCACGACTCACAGTCCAAATTATTGTTTACGTTGCAGGTATGGTGAGATGCTAGCTATTTCCAAGGTAAAAGCTTCATTCTTCAAAATCTTAGAGTTATAAAGGTAGCAGGAGAAGCGCCTTATTAATTTGTGTACTTATTTTTCTTTCCCTTTGCCATAGCTTTATCCCACTTATTCTAGAAAGTCACCATTTTTGGTGGAACAATTCCAAGAATATTTCCTTGGAGGACTGGATGATATGGCGTTTTGGTCCACTAAAATTTACCATCTCACGAGCTTCATGTTAGAGAATGGGACCAGGTGAATTACTCTATTTCTTCTACCAACCACTCCCTGCCTTGCTACCCCCATCCCCGACATAAATCTCAGGGTTTTCAACTGATCAAATGAAAACAATGTCTCGTGAAGTTCTGTCCTATCTTCAAGAGGGAAAAGGATGGAAAACCAGTCATCTCAAAACTCTGATTAGCACCCATCTGGTTAGATTTGCTGATGTCTCTCATGTTTTAGGGGTAGAGAGACAGTTATTGCAAAATCTGTGGTCTGTGAGAAATGGCTCAGGTGGGAGGGAATCAGCTTCCCCTGCTTTGCTCCATCTGTTTCTTTTGGGAGAACCCATGCTGTGTGCCGAGGTGCTAGCTCTCCACAGGCTCCACCACGGCCATGGCGATCCTCCTCTCCATCCCGACTGACCTCTGAGTTCGAGGGTTTCAAAGGGGACTTTACCTAACCTGCCCCCCATCCCCCAAATAAAATCAGAAATGAATGCGTTTGTAAAGCACAGCCTTCTGTTGGAATTTGACGTCTAATCTAGATGGGACAGCTGCTCAACCTCCAGCTCCTTTGCTGCTCCTTGCCAGCATGCCTAGGACAATGATCAGAGACTCAGCTGGCGAGAAGGCCAGGGTAGAGTGGGATTGTCCCCAATTCCAGCTGTAATAGACCTTTCCGCTCTCACAGAATCTACTCGATGGTCTGACAGAGCCATAGTTCTCCTCAAAACCTGTTTCCAACAGTACCAGTGAGTACGCAGCCCCTCCCACACTGCTGGGCTGAGCAGGGTAGGGATGGGGTCCAGAGAGGGAGCACTGGAGGCAGCACCTGAGGCAGGGAAAGGGCGGGTTGGGAAACTTACGTAGCAGCCACAGCAGTGGGAGAGAGGGTTCTATGGCAGGAGGTGTCTGTTCCAGGTAAGGATCATAGGAGGGTTGGGGTTTATAAATTCAGTGGCCTATATAGGCATAGCTCTGGGATATTATACACCAGATGATGTTCCTTTGCCATTAAAAACATTTGTTAGTATTCAAATAATATTAACCATAATTGTATATGGTGTTGATTTCAACAAAATTTCCTTCGATAAATTTGATATTTGCCTAGTAAATGTTAAACTTGTTTTAATGACTCAGTGAGTAACAATTTGGCAGAGATTAAAAACACATTTACATTAGTCTTTTTCTTTTTGCTGAGGACAATCTGCCCTGAGCTAACATCTGTGCCAATCTTCCTCTATTTTGTGTGTGGGTTGCCGCCACAGCACGGCTGATGAATGGTGTAGGTCTGTGCCTGGGAACCAAACCTGCAAACCCGGGCTGCCAAAGTGGAGCACACCGAACTTAACCACTAGGCCATGGGGCCGTCCCCTAAATGTCACTTTTATTTATTTATTTATTTGGTGAGGAAGATTCACCCTGAGCTAACTAACATCTGTGGTCAATCCTCCTCCCTTTTTTTTTCTTTTTTTTGCTTGAAGAAGACTAGCCCTGAGCTAAAATTGGTACCATCTTCCTCTACTTTGTGTGTGGGATACCTCCACAGCATGGCCAACAAGTGGAGTAGGTCTGCACCTATGAACCCAGGATCCAAACCCGCGAACCCAGCCCACCAAAGTGGAGCACGCAGAACTTTAACCACTCAGCCATGGGGCCAGCCCCCTAAATGTCATTTTTAATAATGAGATAAACTTCAAGTAAAATCCCTAAGCTCCCCTTTTATAGCCATGGTTTTTAGGTGCATATGAATTTAGAGAGGATGGACTTTGAAATTTAAGAGACTTGCCACTCACTACTGAGTTATCCCAAGCAAGTTGCTAAACCTCCCCAAGTTTTGTTTTCCCAGCTGTAAAATGGGGACAGTAATAATTCCATCTTTATCAAAGGGTTATTTTAAGAAGTAAATGAGGTCACTTATGTAAAGGGTTTAGCATGGAGTAAGCACTTAACAAATGTTGGCTATTAGTATTATAATTCTTATTAGAAGGAAGTTAAGTTGACATTGGAGGGACCATGTTAGAGTGAATGACCTGAATTTGTTTTATAAAGTCCATGTGTAATGATCCTTAAAGTGGGAAACAGTTTTGGTGTTTGTTTTTGGCTAGGTTGTCCAAATAGCTAAGGAAAGAAGATGTGAGCTGTACTTTATTCTTTAATTAGGAGGAAATAATTGAGAAGGAGCATATTCCTTGTCTCTTGACCTCTGTCCTAATTTACCGTGGTAGAAAATTCCATGAATTGTTGTGTGTTTACATGCACATACAAAGAAAGATTCATCAGAATTTATGGTAAATTTAGAGCAGGTTTCAAAGAAAGACAACACAAATAAATTCATGGCAGAAAGAACAATATATTTTCATATTATAGTATTTCTTAATTTACTCATAATAGGTTCTCTTCCAAAGCAAACTTATGTTACTTGAAACTCATAGTATATTTTCCTAACAAAATAGTGAAATAATGGTATATTCCCAGCCAGAACTCTACATGACTCCCAAAATATTTGTAACTGTAGTGCTAATGTTGTAAGGCTGCCACCTGAATCTTGGTGGTGGAGAAAAGAGAATTCAAGAAAAAACCTTTTCCTTTGCTTAAAGTTGCCGCTAAGAATGACTTTGATAGGAGCAGTTTGCCTTCAGCTTCCTCCCAGCTCCTTTTCTGAATTCCTTTTTCCAGCAACTAGTCCTCCTTGCCATAATACCACCTGTGGTCAGCTCAGCCACCCTCATCGAGAAGGACTGGGGCCTCTTCCCGGTCCTGTCTGGCTAAGTAATGAACACCCTACACTTAGACTTTTGGAGGTGCTTGAAGTGCACCATCAGTGCTCAGTAAAATTCAGCCTTGAGAGGAAGGTAGAAAGATGCCTGACTCATCTGACTATTTCCCCAGTGACTGCAACCTCCCTGAGAACCCTCTGTTCATTGTGTGCGGTGGCCGGCGATCCAGCACCCGGGGGTAAGTGCATTCCAAAACTGTTCACAGAAAAAGAACGTCTCACCCGGAGGGGTGCTCAGTAGACACTGAAAGCATGGGACTTATAGACTGACAGATAGAGGTTCAGATTCCAGCTCTGCCATTGACAGCTATGTGATTTTAAACCAGTTGCTTAGTATGTGCAAGAATGGATGTCAGGCAATTAGCACATTAGGAAATTGCTCACTAAATATTAAATGGTAGTTAATAGTGTCATCACTTTCATTGTTGTTGTTATTGCTTATAAACTTTACCTAAACTTCACCCTGAAAGAGTATTTATCAAAGAGATAGGGTGGGGGGAAGACCTCTCTGGTAATTTCTGAGGAAGAGGGCCGGAGGGCCTGATTTGTATTCTAAGAGGTGGTATTCCCTGCGGGAGTCAGGTACCAACCACCAACCATTCATTCATGCACTTAATAACTGTATTAATATTATAAATACTTATTAATAAAATATAACAATAACATAATACAGATGATAAAATAGTATTTCCTCATCATCCAGGAACTACTTTAGGTTTTACAGACCTCATTGTGAACAAGACAGAAACAGCTCCTGCTCTCAGGACGTATGGGCTGGCGAGTGGATGGACTCTGAATAACTTCTTGTAAACACACTTGGCCTTCAGTATCCGCAGGTTCTGCATCTGTGCATTCAACCAACTGTGGATCCAAAGGCCTATGATGGTTGCAT
Organism: Equus quagga; assembly: GCF_021613505.1. Lineage (NCBI taxonomy): Eukaryota > Metazoa > Chordata > Mammalia > Perissodactyla > Equidae > Equus > Equus quagga. The sequence continues at coordinate 41,242,641 of NC_060281.1, forward strand.
CTGTACTGACCAGACATAGACTTTTTTTCCTTGTCATTCCCTAAACAATACATTATAACAACAATTTACATAGCGTTTGCATTTTATTAGGTGTTATAAGTTATCTAGAGATGATTTAAAACATACGGGAGGATGTGCGTAGGTTATAAGCAAATACAACGCCACTTTATAAAGGGACTTGAACATCGTGGATTTTGGCATGGGGGGGTTCTGGAACCAATCCCCCACAGATACTGAGGGATGATTGTACTCTTAAGAGCTAGGAAGGAAAAGTAGGGGGTGCCCTGGGGACGTACCACAGAGTGTCCTACCCAGTCACAGGAGAGCTTTCCAGGAAGAAGTGATGTTTCAACTGGGTGCACAAGAGTTAGGTACTCAGAAAGAGGGCAGTGCAACGAAAGATCCCAAGGTGAGAGAGTCTGGAGCTTCACAAGAATTGAAAATATGCAGAAAGTGTTCAGTTAAGCCCTCACTGCTTGCTTTATTTGAATTAGTTAAGTTTTTGTCTTAATTGGATTGAATGCCTTTAGACAGGGCTTGCAATCTCTAGATTGTCAGAAGCCCTCCACTCGCTGGTGTCTTAGGCAGGGCCCCCTTCATTCCTTGCTGCTGCCTGGCTTCCACTTCAGTCACTTCTGAGGCCTGCCTGGCTCCTCTAGTCATCTGGTTTATAGGCTGGTTAAAGTATATGAATTCGAAAATGTATTTTAATTGTATCATCAATTCTAGCACGTCCTTAAGATAAGTCAGTACATCTGCATATTGGTTTCCCAAACAGCTAGAGACCTATTTCTTGACTGTTTGTGTGAAATATTGAAATATCTTTGATTTTTTAGTAATCCGGAAGGAATTCAAACCTTTCACACTACAGAACTTTGAGATGATAGGAAATATCATTTTTTATAAGGACAGGCTTTTAAACTGTGGAAATGCGTTTACTAAAAGATTTTATAGAATCTCCCATGGAGATTTTTCTACAGTTTTGTTTTTTGTGTTGCTGTTCCTTCAATTTTCAGATGTTAAAATGTTGTGGTCTTTTAACCTGTGGTTAACCTCGCTATATCCATCAACTCAGTCTTCCGGGGAGTGTTGTTTTCTCAGTCTTAACTATTTTACTGCTCTTTTTTCAACAGCTCAAAAGTACAGAAAAATTATTTTCATAGGAATTTGACTGTATCCCTCACTAAAGATATTAGAAAAAATATCAACTACACCGAAAGAGGAGTGTTATTCACCGTGAATTCCTGGATCTCGGTGAGAATTTTCTACTTTTAATGGAGAAAGAGGAATATGAGATTTCTTGTGATGATATCTTGCAGGGTCACTGGCTATTTAATCGTTCACTGAAAGTCACTTGGGCATGTGCCAGGCCAGCAAATATCCTTGGCCTCCAAATCTGGATTGTTCCAGAGACTTCCTGAGATGTGAGTCTGGACCTCAGTGGCCTTTGGCGAGTCTGGTGGAGCCCAAGGTGGCCCTGGGCCCCCAGGCCAGTCCTGCTTTGTCCTTAGTGCAAAGTATGTTGGCAGGATTGTAGGCTCACTACTGCATACGAAATTCATACAGGAGGTCATCTTTTAAGGGCCAGACTCTGCTGGTGGGGATATAAGACGAAAGAGAAATAGACTCTGACCTTTAGAAAATTTCAGTCTAATAGGGGTGATAAATATAAAAATAACCATATGTGAGTAGAATGCAACAAATACCGTGGTGGAGTAGGGGAGTAGTTAGATAGCAAGGATATAATTTTTATCTTGGAAGATAGCACAGAAGGCTTCATGGAGGAGGTGGCATTTGAGTTAGGCCTTGAATAGTGGATAGCATTCATCAGTGAGCATGTGTTTCTGGCAGTGGGTTGGGAAAGTTTCGTGATGTTTGGGAATCTGAGTATTCTTGTCTGCCTGTAACACAGACAAGGGATGCAAGCTACTCTGAGAAGGTGGGGGAGGTAAGCAGGCATTGGACTGTGGGAGGCTGTTAATGTCAGAAGGGTTTAGACAACACTGTGAATGATGCCTCTGGGAGTTGGGCAGGGGCCTACGCAGGGACTACTTCATCGTGTGCAACCTGTGCAGTCACACAGAAGGGCCCCTTAATCACGCTTGGAAGGACCCCATGCTTGGTTTAACGCTCTGCTGGCACTGCCTTAAAATTAACTTTCGATCAAGGGCTCCAGGTTTTCAACAGCATCTTAATTTGGGTGTGGTTTGGAAGATGTTTTGGCATCCTGATGTTCTAGTTCATTCATTTGAAGAAGAAAAAATATATGTATACACAAATAGAAGTATAGTTCTAGATTGAATGGACTTACCGTCTACAAAATTTTAGTCCATAAAAATTATTTTGTGCAGTTATGTTCTACAGGTTGGTACATTGGTACAGACCATCCTGATTTAGTTGGGTTGAGTCCCAGCTAACTCTTTCTTCCCATGCTGGCTCTGACCTCTTGGGCTATAACTGCCTTCCCTCAGTGCATATTGGGGGTAAGGACTTCACTCTTCTAATTGCCTGTTCGAACAGACCTTACTTGTTTATAGGAATTGATGTTTTATTTCTTAGCACTTGTGAAAACTTGTTTTCTTCATGAAAGTCCAAGGTTTTTGACAGGAAACAGTATCTTTGTCGATTACCCTGTGTGTCTTGATCTGTCTGTGATGACTTTTTCCTTTCAGGATTCCCCCCTATCCTTTATGTACCAGGCTCTGGAGAGGAACATCCAGATAATGTTTCCAGGCAGCTCTCACCAGTCATCGAAGCACATCTCTAGCCCGCTGGCATCTTACTTCTTGTCACTTCCCTATGCGAGGCTTGGTTGGTAGGTATAAGTTTATCTAATTCATGAATGTTTTCATCAGTTTTAATTTCATTCAGCTATTCAACAAATGTTTTAGATGCCAGCTGTTAGCAACTTATTTTTCCAATCAATTCATCACCAACAAAAACATTGTTAATTTAGCGGTTAAGCTATCATGAAGATGAAACTATCTCCTTAAAATTGGGCCAAATATGTTTACATACTAGGACCTTTCACTTTATTAAAGAATCACAACCAAGTATTTTATGGAATATTTGTAAAGCTTCAATATTCTTGGAGTTATAATGTTACAGATATTTTGGAATCTGATGACGTTACAAGGATAAAAGCAGACAGTGACTTTTGGTCTTCCCAGGCCCAACAGAGACATTCGAACCTTTGACTTGGTTTGTCCATCTCTGTAACTGGTAGGACATGGAATCTCATTTAGAAACGTCCAGTAAACATGTTGGACGTTTAATTTTTTTCCCAGAGCAAGGCACCCTGTGTAGCTGGGGTAGAAATAAAATGGTATACTTAACACAAGCCTGTCTTTGATCAGGTAACAGATTGAAATGAGCTGAGCCAATCAGAAAGCAGCCTGTGCCATTGGCTGGAGGTGAATTTCAGTTCTCAGGCTGAGCCCAGGATTGTGCTCTGGCTGCTCTGGGTTTTGCATATGGGACACGATGCTTTGTGAGGATGCTCTTCATCTGCTCAGGTTAATATGGTCCAGAAATGCCCAGAAGACTCGATTTTTCCAGTTTGTTGTTGTTTTTTCTTGAAGAGCAAGACTGTGAACCACACAAAATAACCTCAGAAGTGAATATTCACAATGGTCATGCAGGATGGAAAAATTTAATGAGAGGAAATTAAAGTGCTGGATTCTAGAAAGGGAAGAAACAGGAGACAGTTTTACCCATGGCTCTCAGTAGGTACTGCAGTGGGTTCCCTCCTCTTCCTACAGGGCAATGACCTCAGCTGACCTCAACCAGGATGGGTACGGGGACCTGGTGGTGGGCGCCCCAGGCTACAGCCGCCCCGGCCACATCCAGATTGGGCGAGTCTACCTCCTCTATGGCAACGACCTGGGCCTGCCCCCCATTGACCTGGACCTGGACCAGGAGGCCCATGGGATCCTGGAGGGCTTTGAGGTGAGGCACCCAGACATATTTTCCCTTCCAGGGTCAATAAACCACTGCCCGCATTTCATGGCAAATTCTCCAGGATGAATACCTAATAATAAGAATGACAGTAACAGCTGGTGGCCTACATCTGTGCAGCACTTTTCATTCTTAAAAGCATGTTCAGGGGCCGGCCCCGTGACCCAGTAGGTAAGTTTGCACGCTCTGCTTCAGCTGCCCAGGGTTTCACTGGTTCAGATCCTGGGCACGGACATGGCATCGCTCATCAGGCCATGCTGGGGTGGCGTCCCACATAGCAGAGCCAGAGGGAGCTACAACTAGAATATACAACTATGTACTGGGGGGCTTTGGGAGGAGGAGAAGGAAAAAAAAACGGAAGATTGGTAACTGATGTTAGCTCAGGTGCCAATCTTTTTTTAAAAAAACCCATGTTCACTTTATATCTCATTCTATCATTAACTTTGAGTGTTTAGTCTAACACCTTCCAAAAACACACATACGATTTAGAACTGCTTTGTTTAGCCAATCAGGATGTGAGTTCTTAAATACAAAATCTCATTTTATTTTGTTTTTTTAATAAAAATGTTTTATTTTGTAAGAATTTGAGATTCACAGAAAAGTTATAAAGACAGTTCAGAGCGTTCCCATATGCCTTTTACCTGCTGTTCCCCATGTTAACATCTGACGTAATTATGACATACTTTTCAAAATTAAGAAACCAACATTAATACATTGCTGTTAACGAAACTCCAGACTTTGTTCAGATTTCATTCCTTTGTTCTAAGTGGTTATTCATCACCAGAAAAACCTCGCCACGATTGTACAAATGTTCCTCATGGAATCTGAGTGTTCATTCCTCTTGGGAGCGCTACTCGAAGGTTTTCCTCCAGGACGTCGTTGGCCTTAGTCCTTACGAGAACAATAAGGAAGGCAGGCAGGGTCTGCTACTAGTGACAGATGAGTGTGGGCGCTTTGGTGGCACTGCATGCTCTGCCTATCAAGCACGGGGGGAAGGAACCTTGGATTTTGGGTCAGATCACGGTTCTTGTCCCAGGCAAGCCCCTCTGCCTTAATGCTGTGAAGACAGAATAAGACGGCCTGCACGGACAGACTTTAAGAAAGGAAAAGGTCAGTGGTTTATGGTCTAGTTTAGGCTCCAATGGAAGGAGCCATAAGTCCAAGAGGTATTAATAAGTGGACTGGCCACTGTGGGAGGTCACACAGCCACAGAGGGACGGCATTTCCTGGAACCTGCTGACGCCACATGAGAAAGTTCCAGAATAAATCCACCCATTTCTGTTGCTGCTTATTCCCAAAGCCACTCCCCTGTCAGATTGTTGTGTAAGGTATAACAATCCTTTGGGCTCCTGTAGACAGGGAATAAGAGGCAGCTGCTTCCTGTGGAAGATAACTCTCTCAAGGTGAGGAAGGCAGTGGCTCCATGCTTTCTTCTCCTTATGATCTTTGATAATTTGGAAGATGATCAGATTAAGGCATGACTAGGGATGGGAATCCTGCACTCTAGCTCTGGTCTGCAATCACCCTTTCTGTGTCCTTGTCTATAAAGTGGAGGATTAAGATAGATATCGCAAGCATTTGTCTGCTTTCAAATTCTGTGTTTCTCTGGGAGTGACTGGCTAACACCCAGGAGGGCTTGATGGTACAGCTGATGGTGATGAAATGAACCCGTCCTCAGTTGGCAGGGGTCCCTACTTATTGGCCCCCACCCTGCCCCTTTGTGTCCTGGAGCAATCCTTTCTTGTTTATCAAGTTCCTGCCTTGTAGAAATGGGCAGTGTTCATAGACGCCATTGCATATGGGTGTAGAGTGATTAGTCAATAAATAATAAATGTGGGTTCTGGGGCATGTGTGTTATGTGGCAAACACCTTGTGCAAGACTACTGATCATTATGTAAGTTGTGAAAGAACAGAAGAACTTAATAAGTCACTTTTAAGTCTAGGCTGATTCTAGACAGTAGAAGAAAGATCTAGAAAATCCACCTTGGTAGAAAATTGTCCCTGAATGGCCTGAGTTTTCCATCTGTAAACCACGAAAGGATAATAAAAATACCTACCTTAATCCACGTCAAGTGCTTAGAACAGTGTCTATAGCAGTGTCATCCAGTAGAACTTTCTATGATGATAGGAATATTCTATACCTGTGCTGTCCAATGCGGGAGCCACTAAGGGCGTTGGCTTTTGAGCATCTGAAATGTGGCTAGTGCAGTTGAACAGCTGAGTTTTAATTTGTTTAAGGTGAATTAGTTTAAATTTAAACATAATAGCCACATTTAGCTAGTGGCTACTGCACAGACAGTGCGACTCTGGAACATCCTGAGTACTCGGCGAATGTTAGCAGCTGTTGCTGGTGTTATGCGATTACTATTTTGGATACTTTCCAAGAGGAGTTTGGTTCTTAATGTGGGGCATACTGAACACTAGACCATTTTCTAAAAACCTACAATTTATAAGAACTGACCCTCTTCTCTCTGGCACCTCGTCTTCCCCTCATGGCAGACAGACATGCCAAAGATATCCTTAGGGCAGGGCTACTCAACTGGCGTGCAGAGGATGTGTTACAGGTTGCTGCAATTTTGTTCCTCAGCCCTCTGGTGCCAGGTGGGGTCCCCAGGCCTCTCTCCTCCCAGGGAGTCAGGAGTGTTCTTCTGCAGGCTGTGGCTTAGCCCAGGGGAAGTCACTTGTGCCTCTTCAGCCCTCAGGTCGTTTTGGCTGAGCCTTGGCCGTGTTGGACTTTAACCAGGACGGCATGCCTGACCTGGCCGTGGGAGCCCCCTCGGTGGGCTCCGAGAAGCTCACGTACAAAGTAAGGCTGCTGCTGTGGGTGGAGAGGGAACAGGCTGGGGGGCGAGGAGCCATGGGAGGGGAGGCCAGTGCTAGCAGAGAGCCAGATGTGCCAGGCAGAGCGTTTGTGGGGAGATGATCTCAGGTCCCCCATTCAGGTTCTTGACATGACCTCGGGTTACTTGGCAGCACCTAGATCCTGGCTCCCTGGCTTCAGTTTGGCCTTACATTTCCCAGTTCCACCAGGTACTTTACTCTTCCCCTCTTCCACCCCCTCCCCACATGATGCTGAATAATAGTGAGGGGAGAGGGGAGTTCCAGCCAATCCATAGCTTCCTGGCATCACAGCAGAGAGGCGACTTCCCTGGATCTCTCCCTCATGCACAGAACCCACCCTGGTCCCCAGATCCTGGGGCCTGGCCCACAGGGCTCTCTTCCCACGTGTGCTCCATACCATAGCAGGGCACGAGCTTCTGCACACCATGTGTGACAGTGAGGTCAAAGGCCCTTCATTACCCTCCACCCACCACAGGCTCACCTCTTGCCCCTCCCTCCTCACTCACTATTTCTGGACATGCAAAGGATCTGTCATCTCCTTGACCCATCAGACTCTCTCACTTTAGCACATTTGTTCATCCAGCTCGCTCTGCCTGGAAAGCCCTTTCTCCCCTTTTGTTCTTTAGGAATGACATGTCCCCACATAGCACCCTGTGCTTGCACCTGATACAGCCCCTTCCACACTGGGATGACATAATCGCCCATTTACCAGGTTTTTGGGAAGACAGAGATTGGTTTTATTTATTGTTGTGTACCGAGTCCTTGGCTCATGATGGAAAATAACTGCTTACAGAATGAATGAGGATGGAGATAGGCAAGTTACAAGATAGGAACTGGTTCATAACACAGAATAATAGCACAGCATGTGTCCCAGGCTAACGAATGTACCTACACGGTCTGTTAGCATTCAGAGGAGTAACAGGCTGGGCCAGAAACCCAGCTGGGCCTTCAAGAGGGGAGGAGTTAAATAATTCATTCTGCAAATATGCTGAACAATTAGGGATGGCAAGTCCTGAGCAAGACGCTGGGGAGGCAAAGATAAAAATAACAGTTTCTGCTTTAGGGGCTCTAATAGTCTGATGGAAGGGACAGATTTAAAAAAAAAAAAAAAGTTTCCACCCAGCAGCAATGCACAGGAGAGGTTTCTCTCAGTCACCAAGCTCCTGACCACAGGGGGCTCTGGCGGTGGTTTATCTCATCCTCGGTTGTCTTTGGCTGTTTAAGGTTCTCGGGTCATCCCCCGAGCCTTATGACCACCCTGCGGTTTGTCCTTGCCTAGGGTGCAGTGTACATCTACTTCGGTTCCAAACAAGGAAGAATGTCGCCTTCCCCCAACATCACCATCTCTTGCAAGGTATGTTTACTACCTCGGCCAGGTGCAGAAAAACGAGAACTCCCTGCATCCTAATTGCCTCCAGGGCTGAGTAAAACCTGGTTTCCTCTTAAGGACGTCTACTGCAACTTGGGCTGGACACTCCTGGCTGCAGATGTGAATGGAGACAGCGAGCCCGATCTGGTGATTGGCTCCCCTTTTGCACCAGGTGGCGGGAGACAGAAGGGAATCGTGGCTGCATTTTATTCTGGCCCCAGCCAGAGCAACAAAGGTAGAGCTTGCTGGGGAGAGGGGCGGAGACCTTTGCTGCTCTAGACAGCTGTGGTGACTTCTCACATATGGGTTCATTCCCTATCATTTCATCTACGTTTTCTAACAGTCTCTCACTCTTACAGATGTTCTGGTAAGTGCTATGACATCACTGAATACACAAAAGGGATCCAGCCTCTAGATCCAGATCCAAAGGGGGCTCGTAGGTCATTCTCATAGTCTCCCTGGGTAGGAGTAGAAACACTAAAACATCCCAGGGATGCTCTAACGTGTCTAACAAGGCCTCTTTTTAAATAGCATCCTCCACTCCACAGAAGTGAGCTCTAGAAATGTATTTCTCATGTGAAGTGTCAGATCCATTTCTGACGTTGGGGCCCTTGCAACAGCATTGGGGCATCGAAGAGTTCTGGCAAAAACTCAGCAGAATGAACCCGTTTCTCGTTAGCCTCCATAAAGGGCCCACTCTTTCCACTCTAGTAGTCTTCCTATTGTAAAAGGCACCGATTGTCTTGTGTAGAACAGCTGAATGTGGAGGCAGCCAATTGGATGGTGAGAGGTGAGGACGACTTTGCCTGGCTAGGGTACTCCCTTCACGGTGTCCTTGTGAACAACAAAACTTTGCTGTTGGTTGGGAGCCCGACCTGGAAGAATGCTAGCAGGTGAGTGCTGATGTTGGGGCCCAGGGAGCAATGAGCACAAGGGGCAGGTGCCTACTGCTGTGGGAACCCTTTAAGTGTGGGGTTCAGAGAAAGGGGCTAAGAAATCCTTAAACCCTTCAAGGAAAAGCTTAGGCTCTGGGACAAGTTGCAAGTTCTCCTTAGAAGTATGAAAATGAGAAAGATAGGTGTATTAGTGTGCCAGGGCTGCTGTAACGAAGGTCACCAGACTGGGTGGCTTACACATCAGGAATTTATTTTCTCACTGTTCTGGAGGCTAGAAATCTGACATCAAGCTGTCAGTAGTGTTTGTTTCTCCTGAAGTCTTATTGGCTTGTGGATGGCCGCCTTCTCCCTGAGTCCTCACTAGCCTTTTCTCTGTGTCCCTCCCAGCTATCTTTCTCTCTTCTTCTAAGGACACAAGTCAAATGGAATTAGGGCCCACCCTAATGACCTCATTTTAACATAATTACCTCTTTAAAGACCTTATCTCCAATACAGTCACATTTTGAGCTACTGGGAGTTGGGACTTCAACGTATGAATTTGGGGGGACAGAGTTCAGTCTATAACAGTAGGCATCCCTGTATTTGCTGTCAATTGGGAGGCAGAATGGTGGGTCTTGTATCTGGAGAACCTTGATGTTGGGATTGACTCTGAAATCTCACCCACTCCTATGCCTAGGATCACAAGGACCAAGAGCATACAGGGAGGGGGACACGGGTTGGGATGAGGTGCGTTGTCTTTCCTTGGACCTGAATACCTGGCCAGCTCTTAATCCTGTGCCCCAGCAGCTGAACCCAGTGTGCTTCATTCCAGTCTGGGCCATTTGTTCCGCACTCGTGATGAGAAACAGAGCCTCGGAAGGGTGTATGGCTATTTCCCGCCAAATTGCCAAAGCTGGTTTACCATTTCTGGAGACAAGGTATGGCAGTCCCTTCCCTTCCCAGGAGAGTGGCACCACAAAATTTTCTTAGCTGTTCTATATTGATTTATTGCATTTCACAGGCAATGGGGAAACTGGGTACTTCCCTGTCAAGTGGCCACATAATGGTGAATGGGACCCGGACACAAGTGCTGTTGGTTGGAGCCCCAACTCATGGTAGGTCATGCATCATGAAACTCTGCTTCTTCTAAGTCATGTGGCTCCTTGACCATGTCATATGGGGGGTAAGTTATGAGATCTGGAGCCAGACAGACCTGACTTTGTATATTTCCTTTTCTCATTGATGTTGGGGAGTTACTTACATCCCTGGACATTAGTATCATCATCTGCAAAATACAGATTATAATAACCACCTCAAATCACATGTGGGAGTAACTTGGTGTGTTTTTAAAGCTCCTATCCCACTGAGCTTGGGGCTAGAGACTCTAGAGTTCAGCAAAGTTTATAAATCAGTTCACCAGGCCTAGGTCCACTCTGAGGGCATATGTTAAACCATTATTTTGATTATGGAAAAGAGTTAAAAAAAAAAAAACCCAAACAAACAAAAGTCTACTCCCTCCAAGATAATAAAAGTGAATCATGTTTATCGTAGAAATTTGTGAAAATACAAGGAAGGATATAGAAGGAAAAAAAGTCACCCTTACCCAGATATTTAAAAACTTAAGCTCAGACTATATAATTTTCACACCTGATTTTTTATTTTATGCCTTGAGTGTGTTCTCATGTTATTAAATATTCTTCTAAAACATGATTTTTGATACTGGTATCACATTTTTTCCATATGCCTATGCTAACATTTACTAACATCATCCTATTGCTGGAAATTTAGGTTGTTTCTAATTTTTCACTATTGTGAATAAGCTATCATTAAACATCCACGCACAGAAATCTTTGACTGCCTTCTTGATTAGTTTTTTTAGATTCCTGCAGGTGGAATTCTGGACTAAGAGTGTCTAATCTTTTTTAAGGCTCTTATTACATATTGTTAAGTTACTTTTCAGAAAGATTTTTGTTTCATACAATATTTTTGCATAATAAGCAGAAGTGGGTTGGGCAGAGGAATGGCTAAATTTTTCATTGTATGAAATCACAGCGTTATAACATCAAGAACTTGCCGACTTCGCTTTAGAATAGTTTTTTTTTTTTTTTGCTTTCACACAGTCTAGGTACTGCTTTCTAAACTCTTTCCACACATATTACTGATTTTATTTGCCTCACCATTCTTTCTACCGGAGTGCCGTGAATTGGAGCTTCCCAAACTTTCTTGGTTTTGGTGCCCTTACTGTGTCAGGAATTTTCTCTGTATTATAAAATATTATATAAAATATAAAATAAAAATGTTAATTTATATAGAATAACCTATATATAAAATGACCTTTTTGAGATAGTTATAAATTCACATACAGTTGTAAGAAATAATACAGAGAGTCCATGTAACATTTTATCCAATTTTCCCCAGCGATATTATCTTGCAAACCATAACAGTGTCACAACCAGGTTATTGACATTGATACAATTCACTAATCTTGCTCAAATTTTCCCATTTTTATGTGTATTTTGCTTGTAGTTAACCCACATAGTTTGTGGGGCCCAGTACAAAACAAAATGCAGAGCATTTTGTTAAAAAATTATTTTGCATCTAAAGTCGGTGACAGGAGGGCATTAAGCCAAGCACGGGGCCCTGTGCAACTGAACTGGTCGCACATGCTGTATTGATGTCCTAACATCCTAGCTCCTCTGGGCACTGTACAACTTCTCAAACTTCTCAAATCAGATTAGACACCATGACCCTCATTTCCAATACGCAATGATTTTCTCGTGGTGCCTGCACTTTACCGCAACAACTCCCCAACCCCAGTTTTGCAAAGATATGACATCATTGAAAGGAATGTGGGGACGTAAAGTTGACACTGTGAACTGGCTCCAGCAGTGGTCCATGCGACATCAGACAGATGTCATTGTGTTACCTTTGAGATTCAAATTATCTGCAGCATCCTCGTGAGTTCACTGGAGCGCCGTCGTGTGCAATGTGGGAATTACAGTTCTACGCTACAGATTAGCCAACAGCTGAGAAATCTGATTGACTTTCAGGGAGCCCCTGAGGGTGGCAGTCTGCGGTTTGAGTATGTCAGTCCGTCCCTCTCTCCCTGTCCCCCGTCTCTGGCTCAGAAACTTTGGGTCAGACTATGGCCAGCATACACAATGGTTTAAGTGTTTAGTGGGGATTTTAGGGTGCTAATAACTGCAGAGTACTTCAGGATGAAAAAGTTAGTACTCGGTGATGGCAAGGGTGAAGTGAGGCGGGCACTCATGCATCGCTGTGAAACATAAACTGATAAACCTTTTCTAGAAAGAGGTTTGGCAAATGGCAAGGGCCTTAAAAATACTCATTCCCTTGGATGCTCTATGGACCACTTCTCGGAGTCTCTTCTCATAGAATATTCAGAACTGTGGGGAAGGATATTTATCACAGTATTATATGAGCAAAAAGTCAGAAATGGCCTAAATGTAAGAAGAATATAAAATTTTATAATCTGCAAAAATCTCCATTTTGCTTAAAGTATGTGTGTGTATACATATGTATGTATGTATATATATGTATATATATATATATCACTCTCCAGGAAAAAATACTCCTTTTTTTGTTATTTTCCACACCTTGTATAATCATATTTAAAAAATCTCTGGGGCTGGCCCGGTGGCGCCAGTTAAGTGCACACATTCCGCTTCGGTGGCCTGGGGTTTGCCAGTTCAGATCCTGGGTGCGGACATGGCACCACTTGTCAAGCCATGCTGTGGTAGGCGTCCCACATATAAAGTAGAGAAAGATGGGCACGGATGTTAGCTCAGGGCCAGTCTTCCTCAGAAAAAAGAGGATCGGCAGCAGATGTTAGGTCAGGGCTAATCTTCCTCAAAAAAAAGAAAAATCTTGGCATTCCTAAGTTTGACTATTACACAGTAATCCTGAAAGTTAAGTAGCTTAGAGTTTATAGTTTTTCTGAGTTGCAAGTGTGAACCGCACTGCAAGGCAGTGTCCTCCCTCCCTTGGCTCGGGAGGGAGTCCAGCTGGTGAGGCACCTGTGTTTTACAAGAGCTCTGTTGGTTCCTGCTGCCACTCTAAGTACAGGTACTCTTGAGAAGTAATTAAAACTCTTATGTGTATGTTCAAAAAAATCCCCAAAGAAAACCCCAAAGGCTAGTGCTGATAATGGAAATGAAGACAAAGTTGAGGTCTTAAAAGAATGGTCTTTAGCTGGAAAGTATAAGCATTATGGAAGGAATTCTGTGTTATAGTGCATTCTAGGATTTGGGAATTTGTAAAGGCCTCAGGATATAGCCTTTTTAAAAACCAAGGGTCTGCTGTTATTACTCAAATAACAGATAAAGAAATGCTAAAGCATTACCTTGGGGTTTTTTTCTTAATTGTCTACAAAGGGTATGATAATCCATTGTTTAATCTGCATCATCAGGGAAATGAGGTGTTTTGAATGGCTGAAATTTAAGCATCTGAAATTTAAGCACCCTCCCTTTTTTTTTTTTTTTGAGACTTTTTTTTAGAGCAGTTTCAGGTTAAAAGCAAACTTGTGTGGAAAGTATAGAGATTTCCTATGTACCCCCTTGCCCTGACACATGTCCTGTCTCCCCCACTACCGACCTTCTGCACCAGAGTGGTGCATTTGTAACAATCAATGAACCTACGTTGACACATCACGATAACCCAAAGTCTGTAGTTTTCATTAGGATTCACTTTTTGTGCTCCACATTCTGTTGGTTTGGACAAATGGATAATGACATGTATCCATCAATAGAGTATCATACAGAATAGTTTCACTGCCCTAAATATCCTCTCTGCTTTGCCTGTTCATCCCTTCCTCCCCGACAACCCCCGGTGACCACTGATCTTTTTACTGTCTCCATAGTGTTGCCTCTTCCAGAATGTCATCTAGTTGGAATCATACAGAATGTGGCCTCTTCAGATTGGCTTCTTTCACTTAGTAATATGCATTTATGTTTCCTTCATATCTTCATGTCTTGATAACTCATTTCCTTTCAATCCTTTCTTTTTAAACTGAGAATTTAAAGCAAAATTTTGATGAAATTATTCTAAATTATGTATTCTACTTTAATAGACAGTGATGAATATTAGAGGTTTGGGAGTGATAATTAATCGCTTTTCCCCATCTTTGTGCATTTGAAGCCATTTGAGAAGCAGACTTATGAATCATTCAGATAGCAAAATATGCGTCTTTTAGAAACTGGACAGGAGAACACGGTCTAGACGGGCAGCTGCATTTGGCTTCCCAGTGCTTGCCCAACGCGACCTCAGGGTGACTTCCTGAGGGAGAGTTTGGGTCTGCATGGCACATGTACACGTGTCAAGGCCCGGTAGCAGTGGCAGAGAGATGTGGACTCAGGCCTGCATCTGGAAAGCAGAACTGGCGGAGCCCATGTGCACTCCCACATGAAGCAGAACCAGCACCGATGAGCCCATCCTGCAGGCAGGCAGAGCCAGAGGGAGAAGCCCCCGTCCGCCTCCTCCCTGGGGCAAGATGGGGACAGGGAGTGGATTGAGAGCTCCTAGTTTTACTATATTCCTGGTCACTCCAGGGAGGTCAAGTTCCCTCAAGGAAGCATGAGAAAAAGGGAATAAGGATTTTCTCTCATTTCAATTTCTCTTGATATTTGGGGCTTTGACCCTGAATATTAATGACTGTGCTTTATTAAAACATTGTTCTCTTGGGGGCTGTCGTGTTAGATGATGTTCTTTATCCTTATGTTACTGAGCCTCAGAATCCCAAGCTTTTTAAAGTACTGTTTCTTGTTTCCTAGCTTTTATTTCTGATTACTATTGCTGGCTCTGCTTTGAGCTCTCAGTTGCTTCTACTTGATGATCAGCTATAACCAAGGGCATGGGGGGAAGGTCGTCCAAGAAAAGAGTCAAATCAGTAACCTTAGTTTTACACACGATATAGGCAGACACTGATGCGAGATTGTATCCACACTTCCTGGTTCACAGTAAGCCTCTCAGAGGACCATCAACCCCAACCCAAGGATGCCATTACATTTTTTTGGAAAAGGTACCCATTTCTGATATCAAGGCTGTGTTCCAAAGGATTAAGTCTATGGGCAAAGATCTAGCTTTGTTGTTTAATTGTTCAAAATTTGCTGATTCAAAAATACTTATGTAGTACTTGTACTTAAACCAAGCAATGCACTACTAAGCACACTGTGCTACTGAGCCACGGTCCCATCACTTATGGAATTGACAGCCTGATGCAGGAGACACATGAGTGAACAGAAAACGATGCTACCCTGCAATGGGTCCTAGGCAGGCAGTGGGCACAGTGTGAGCAGCACCTACTCTAGACCAACGAGGTAAGGAAAGGCCTTCCAGCGGAGGGCACACCTGAGCCAGCTTCTGGAGGAGCAGGAGTTAGCAGCCAGAGGGGTGTGAACAGAAGAGTGAGTGGGTTGGGGGAAGGGGTGTCCATTCCAGGCAGACAACACATCGTGTACAAAGGCCCAAATGTAAGAAATGTAATGGACTGCGGCTTAAATTCGTTATGGGTGAAGTACAAGTGAAGAGGGAGAAGTGGCCCCAAACAATGCTAGAGCCACAAGCAGGAGTCAGAATTCTGTAAGGTCTTGTGAGCCTATCTAAGGCCTTGCAAAGAATCTGGATGTTCTCCAAAGGGTTGTAAGTCAGGAGAGTGATGGACGCAGTTTGCATGTAAAAAAAAAAAGAAGATAGTTGTGGAGAATGTATTGGAGGGAGTAAGACCAGAAGAAGGAACACCTGTCTGATGGGCTATCACTGAGCTTACCCAGCGTTTGGGTCTTGGTGCCCAAGTTGGCTGTACCTTCTTAATGACCAGAGTTGACCAGCACTAAAACCGTCTGTCCTGTGGGGTTCTGAGTGGTCTGCATCACTGGTGGTGTAGAAACAAGAAGCAAGAACAGGACTCTGTTCAGTTCCTGACATCCTATCTTCACTCTTGCGATGGCAGCAGGTACTATACCACAGTTTATTTCAGATGATGTGTCTAAAATGGCATTCCTGACCATGACCTTGCACCAAGGGGGAACCACTCGGATGTATGAGCTCACACTTGACTCACAGCCTTCTCTGCTCAGCACCTTCAGTGGAGACCGCCGCTTCTCTCGATTTGGTGGAGTTCTGCACTTGAGTGACCTGGATAATGATGGCTTAGGTAGGTAAGGAAAAGTGCCTTTGGCCAAGAAGAATGAGTCCCTTTGACTAATTAACTAGTCCCCTAATTGGGTCATCTAGGCTCTGCCCTCATAATTGACAGCCCAGTGGCCCAAGGGCATTTAGATATATTTTGAGTCAGCTAAGACCAGAGCTGGATGTACAAGAGTGAGTTGAACTTCCTGCAGGTGGTAACGTGAGAGTCATCCACATCAATTGTTATTGATGCGTGATGAAACAGGAAAGAGGCGGCGGTGACTATGTCAGGATGAAATCAGGGTAAAGGATGCACTAATAATGTTTGCGGGACGGTGGGTTTGGATCCAGTAGTGGAACAATGGAAAGGATGACATTGAAGAGTTAGACACTCCCTTCTGCTAGTTTTAATTGTTCACAGATGAAATCATCATGGCGGCCCCACTGAGGATAGCAGATTTAACTTCTGGACTCATTGGGGGAGAAGATGGCCGCATTTATGTATACAACGGCAAACAGACCACCTTTGGCGACATGACCGGCAAATGCAAATCATGGATAGCTCCATGTCCAGAAGAAAAGGTAAAATGTTCTCATACAAAATTCTATACCATATTGGGAAAGGTCAGCTGCTTGCTGATTCCTTTTTAAATCATGTCCCCGGTAGAACTCTGACAGTTTTTACCTGAACTCAGAGTCCTGGGGTCAGGACACAGTCACCCACCTGTGTTTTGCAGGCCCAAGCTGCCTGCATTCTTGTAGTTCTGCCGCGTTTGTCCCCATAGCTGAAGTCCAGGTGGACTTGCTGTCACACTGGTCCTTGCTCACAGCTTGCCACTGCTCGGTTAGGAACCCTAGCAGAAGGAAACAGGCCATGGCCATTGGAGTGTCACTAAAACTCCTACTCTTGTTTCCTGTTTTATTACTTTGCTTTACTCCTTTTCTCAGGTGGGTTTCCTTAAGTTTCTTGGGCCCAAAACACTTGGCTGTTTTTATTTTTAAATTAAAATATTATTTTTAAATTGCAAAATTAATGAAAGTTTATTATAAAAATTTTAGAAAATACAAAACAGTACAAAGAAGAAAATCAAAAATCATTTACCTAGAATTCCACTCTGCAGAGTGCCTGTTAACCTTTTGATGTGCATCCTTCTAGGTTTTTCTCTAAGAAATTAATTGCTACCATTTATTGTGCATTTACTCTGTGCCTAGTACTATGCTAAGCACTTTATATATATATAAATATAATCTCCACATCAAAGCTGTTAAGTTGGTATTATGCCTGTTTATTGATCAAGAAATTGAAGATCAGAGGAAGCTGTTCTAGGTGACACTGCTATAGGAAATGGCACAACAGGGACTTGAACCAAAAGCTGATTCTAAAGCGTACTCTTAACCATTAAACTATGTGTGTGTATATATTTTTCACAATTGTGATCATATTGTACATGATTTTGTACACAATTTTGTAACCTGATTTTGTTTTACCTACCAATAACATCTTTCTATGCTTTCCTATATTCTTATACAATATATTTACTGGCTGCCTAGTGTTTTATCTGTAGATAAACCATAGTTTATTGAACCATTATTTAATTGACTATTATTAGTCACTTAGTCCATTTCCAATTTTCAGTTATAAATGATATTTACATGTCAACATTTTTATACATCTGTGTTTCTGAGCTAAATTCTTATAACTGAAATTTCTGGAGTCAAAAGGCATGCACATTTCTAGAAATGTAGAAATGTGAATGTAAGGGTGTAATTAAAATTGGTTAAAAAAACTCACATGAATGGAAATAATATTAACAGTCTCCGTTTCTCACCATTTTCTTTCTTTCAGGCCCAATACGTATTGATTTCTCCTGAAGTAAGTGCCTCCTGAAGGAATGAAGGAAGAAAAACTACAAAAATTGCCTTTTCCCCTTATTTTAAACTGATAAAATATTATGGTATGTCTCAAAGAGCAATTAACAGACAATGAACGTGTCTTACAGGCAGGCTCAAGGTTTGGGAGCTCTGTGATCACCGTGAGATCAAAGGAAAAGGTGAGTAGGGAGACCGTCCTCCTTTGATATTTCTATTTGTCCTAAGGCTGGGGATTTGGCGATGGTCTCATTTTGTTTATATTAGATTTTATTTGGAAAATACAGGAACACCAAAAACAAAGTAACATTCACACACAATCCCATCACTTTTTTGGTGAAAAGTGCCCCTCTCTCCCCCTCCAACTTCATCCCCTACAGCAGGGGTTGGCAAATTACAGCTGTGGAGTGCCGCCTGATTTTGAACAGCCCATGAACTAAAAATGATTACATGTTTAAATGGCTAATAAAAGAGAAAGGAGACTATTGTGTGACACAGGAATTTTATATGAAGTTCAAATTTCAGTGTCCATAAATAAAGTTTTATTGGAACATAAAACTTCTTTGTTCATTTCTTTATGGCTGCTGTTGTTACAAGGGCAAGTGATTAGGTACTTCAGAGACTGATGTCTCCGAAAGCCTAAAATATTATTTTGGCTCTTTCACAGAAAGTTTGCTGACCCTTGCCATATTAGATAACCATTGTTAATATTTCGGTGTGTTTTCTTCCAGACTGGGCTTTTGTCTGACTCGACACAGATAAACATATAAAGACACATTTCCTCTTATCATTATTTCACTCTCATGTACTATATTATGCCTCTTCCCAGACAAATACATATGGAGCCATCTGATTGTTTTTAATGGCTGCATAGTATTTTATTGTCTGGATGCACCATATTTTATTTCCTTGGTTCACATTCCCATTGCCATTTACTCATAGTTATTTCCAACTTTTTTTTCTTATTACAGACAATGCCATAGTGAACATTCTTGCATCTGTATCTTTATATAATTGTGCAAATATTCCTGTAGGTGAAATTCTTGGAAGATTGCTAGATCAAAGGGTGTGCACCTTTTAAATTTTGATACAGAAGGTTAAAGGGTTTTATCTTAAAATGTACTGCTAAGCCACTGATTCCATTCATTCATTTTAGGATATGGTATCACAGAACTGTGCTAGGCTGTGAGAGTTATAAGGAGCAAGAAGACAAAGTCCCTGCTCTTGAGGAAAAATAAGATTTATATACATGAGAAGTTAAATAAAATGCAAATCAGTATAGCATTAAATGCTAAAGAGTAGTGTGAACACTAAATATTAACTGTGGGATGAAGGGCTGGGGAAACCTTCATGGTTTAGAGTGTACACAGCTCAGGTCTGTAAGACACGATGCTGCGCAGACCCAGCTCCGGCTTATGAGAACTTTGGTGAAACTGCCCTCTAGTGGCCAAGACATCAAGTGGCCCTTGCTTTAACTCATTTTATAGGCGAGCCTGACAGCAAAAATTTAGGGTTAACCACAACAAAAAAAGATGGATTAAGTTTATGGGAGGATTCTCAAAAGGTCTAGTCACAGAAATGCTTTATATCATAAGCTTGGCTTGCATTTAAAATTTTATTCGTTTTCCAAAAATTGGATATTATCAGGAACCCATGTATTATACAAAAATTATTCATTTCAGGGGCTGGCCTGGTGATATAGTGGTTAAGTTCACGCAGTCCACTTTGGCAGCCTGGGTTTGCAGGTTCCGACCTACACACTGCTCATCAAGCCATGCTGTGGTGGCATCCCACATACAAAGTAGAGGAAGATTGGCACAGATGTTGTTAGCTCAGTGACAATCTTCTCACGCAAAAAGAGTAAGATTGGCAATAGATGTTAGCTCCGGACCAATCCGCTTTACCAAAAAAATAAAATAAATTATAGATTTCAACCATTATTTATACCAACTGAGGAGAGTTGCATAGATCATCTAAAAGTAATTTATATTTGATTCCTTTCTGTACAAAACTGCAAATTCACCTGCCTAATTATCATTCATTTGGGTTAATAGTAAAATTATTTCACTTTCTCAACATACAGCTGAGATTGGGGGCACTGAAGCACTCTGAGTGTAAAGATAAATCAGAGGTCATATATATTTAAAAAATGGACACAATCTGAGGTGATCACGGTCTTTTACTGAGACTTGAGTAAAAGCTGTGATCTTGAAGATTGCTTTTCCTTTCTATATGTGAGCATTAAGTAATGAAATTGATCCTAACAGATAGGTGCTGCTACCATGTGTATTTCTGAAGCCTCTTGTGGGGCTGCCTTCAGTCAGCTCAAGCGCTCTGACAAGGCAGTTAACTGATGAGCGTGTGTTATAAGCAGTATTACAGGGCACAAGAGAAGGAAGACACGGTCCCTGCCCCCAGGTGCTTATGGTCTTGGTGGAAAAGCAAGACAGGACCCTAAGACCCCCCTGGTCAACATATGATGATGAAGAACCAAGGGCCCTCAGACAGCAGCTGCAGCTGAGTCTAAGCTGGTGGAGTCAGGAAGGATCGCAGAGCCCCTGGGGCCAGAGCTGCATCTGGGAAGATGAGTCCACTGATTACGCAGAGAGAGGGCAGGAAGCAAGGGAAGACATGATTTTAGGAATGAATATGGTTTAACCAGGAAATGGAGAGGAGACTTGGGTCACAGCCAAACTAGAGGCAAATTTAGTAAATTAATAACTCCATCAATAAGAGGGAGGCAGGACTAGACTTTTCCTTTTAATTGACACTGGGGTATAAAAAATACAAGCAAAGGGCTGAGCGCAGTAGCTGACACATGGTAAAGGGTTGGTAAATGCTAGCCATTATTTCTGGATTCCATCTGTAGTTTTCGCAATTAAGTCACTGAGGAACTATTTTCACAGGTCTGGTTGTTTCCTGGTCACACCCTGCTCTGACCAAAACACCATCAGCCAGTTTGGTCACCCACATCTCGTTTACCAGCCTTGGTTCAGAATAACTTTTGGCAGTTTCCGAAAACCAAATCCAACCTCAAAGTATGTAGCTTTGCCCCCAATGAAAATGTTTAAAAACCTGTAGCAGGCTTTGAAGGCAATTCTGAAAGATGGTTCCTAAAATGTTTCAAGCAGCAGAGGCGGCAGGAGGTGGCGGAAATACACGCACAAAGGCAGCCCCTCGTGGAAGTCCTCCTTATCCCAGATATGCTGTCTGCACTGTACCACAACTAGAATTCGGGAACAAACATGCACCGATGTACTTTTCCTTTATCCTTTATGTACTAGAGAAGGGACTGGAGTGACCATCCTCAGCTGCGGTATTCTGAACCTACAGATCTGAGAAAGTGGTATTTAAACAAAGGGAAAGAGGCATTTAACTTCAAGCCCTGGGGTCTGGCCAATGTCTTATTCATGTTTCTATCTCCAGAGCAAAACACGCTGCCTGGACTGCAGCAGGGACTTGAGAGATGCTATTAATGAATAACGAATTCTGTCTGTTTTGTGTCCTCTACAGAACCAAGTTGTCATTGCCGCTGGAAGGAGTTCTTTGGGAGCCAGACTCTCGGGGGCGCTTCATATCTATAGCCTTGGTTTAGATTAAAGATTTCACTCGGCTTTCCTAACCTGCCCTGCCCTCTCTCATGCCTAGTCATCTCCAGGGTGAGCCTTCTGGTGGAGAAAGTGACACATCCAGCGGAGCCTTGCTCGATCCTACTAGATAGAGGGTGGTTCCCGAGAGTGGAGACACACATGCTAACAGCCAGACTATCTGGAAATACAGTAAATTATGACCACATCAGAAGTATGTGAAATAGCCCATTATTCAGGTCCCCTTCCCAAGTTCGCTTCCTTTGCATCTAAACCTTTCTTCTTGCCTAACTTACCGCCTGTGCTAAGCCCTGCTGGACAACCACTTCCTCTCCCACGGGAACACCTATGTCTTTCTGATGCCTGGAGAGGCTTCACTGTGCTTACCTCTTAGGAAAACCTCTGTACACAATTCTCCTAAAAATGTCCTTTTAAAATTGGTGATCCATTCCAATCAAAGTGAAATAGAAAGCATGTTACACAGGAGAAAAAAATTGGAGAACAGTACAGCGAGGAGAAAAGTATGGGAGGGATACCCTCACAACTGCTAAATCCCTTGTTGTGAATGATTTGGCCCTGGCTTAATGAGGATTATTGCATTTCCAATGTTTCATATGGTGAAGGGCAAAGAGAAAAACTAAAACCCTATCACCTTTCTTTCTGTGCCCTCCAACGCTTTTGTAGAAATGGCTGTTGTAACAGCTGACGAACCTAGTGACTCTCCACTAGTTCTGTCATCCACGAGGAGCCTGCGTTGCATTAGGGTGGCGCATGTTGTGCCAACAGAACTAGCGCAGAAAGGAGAGATCTGGCCTAAGACAAAGGGACTGGGTAAGGGAGGGACCGCGAGGAGTGACGCAGGCCACGGCTTCTCTCGTTCCTGGGCTGGTTCTGGGAGGCGGATGTCACCTGCCAGCCCTGCAGTGTGGCGTATAGGGGAAAGGAATGGACCGCAGTGTTTCAGCTTCACTAAGAATCTGCAGGCATTATTATCTGGAAACAGTACGTAGTTGATTCTGTATCAATCGGGGAAAAACCTCTTTCTTCTGACACTAGTGAAATGATACTAAAAGCAGAAAATAACAGACAATGAGAACCCTTCTCAGCTTCTCCAGAGGCAGAGTAGAGACTGGTCAAAGGAGACAGGAATCCAGCTGAAGAGTAAGGTTAAATAAGAAATCAAGAGAAAGCTACTAGAGTTAGAACTGTGAGCATAAGGTGAGTATACATAGGAGAACAACCAGGCACAGGCCTAGCGAGCACCCCCTGACCACTCCCAGGACGGCCTCATCTTTCTTACAGAGGTATGCTAGCTGCACGGTTCCCTATGGCACAGCAAAAAGTACACAGAAACACCATTTGGTCTTGTTTGGGTAACAATTATTGACAGCTCAAGCTATTTGAAGAATTATTTTTAACTAACAGGATGTTTATTTTTAGGGGACCAGAAATTACTTAGCTGTATTCACTTATGAGTTGAGAAGTCAGAGTATAGAACAAACTGACACTGCATTTCAGTAAAGGCGTGTTTCTCTCAGGACGGATCTCTTCATGAGGATGCATACTTTCGTACTGCCATTACTATGGAAACTGTCTGTTATTGTGCTTCACTAAACGACAGGGCCTATGTTTAAACTGATGATTATTTACCTGAGGATTTATATTTTTCTAAATGCTTGAACATACAAGACAGCAAGCAGCAGGTGGAGAAGGTTAAAATTTCTCCATGCAGGACATTTAACCATACTAACCTCATGTTCAAAAATGATGTAAACTGTACTCCTACTGTTCAAAGTCAACCTATACGGCAAATATGTAAAAATCTGGCATCCAAAAGACCCCTAATAGATGATAGTGTAATGTCTTATTCCCATAGGTGGATTAAATTTTCACTCCCCTAAGTATTAACTGTGGTTCTAAGCACTGATTCTGAAATGCTTAATAACAAAAATGGAAATATCGTGTAGGGTTGTAATCTCATTAACACAAATCTGAAGTTAATACAGTTTAACTCAAAATTATCTTTACTTCAAGATATCAGAACACATTTACATACAAGTTTTGTCTTTCAATTATCTGTATATGTAAAAACTTTCTTCAAAACTTTAAGATGAGAATTGTTTTATGCCTTTGTATCACAGACCTAAGAGACTAATTATGATTTGAAGTGAGTCTGGAAATAATCTCAGGTCTCTATTCCCTATTCCATGCACCACCACTGGACCACCTCCATAGGTAAAACGAAAGGAAAGAAAGCAAATCCTAAATGTAAAGTGAGTTTAATATTGCAATTTCAAAAAACAAACATTGTGTACAACTCTTAAAGTAATTCACCAAAATCAACAGCTTTTTAATATGAAATTGTTTTAGTGGTCATCAGTCTATATTTATCAAGAATAAAGCAAGTGTTAATAGCATCCTAAAATGACACTCTTCTGCCACATTTTCTTAGAGGTGTTCCAAAGACCAAGCCCGTTAAGAGTGCCACTCCCTGTACTCGTACGTGTTAAACGGGATATGCTTGCCTACTCACATAACCGAGAGTTTGCTATTCTACCACTTCACTTTCAAACAGTTTATGTGCTCAGGCTATTTAAAACCGCTGATGTTCCTATTTTTTTTGGCATAGTCTGTTTCATCATTTAAGAGAACCTTAATGTAGGATCCATCCTGCTATCACCAAAGCAGAGCAGGTGGACATTTTGAGACCATACTTGATCTAACCACCTTTAAGAGTTTTATAAATGATCAATAACTTCTCTTTATCAGACTTATGAGGTAGCTGCATTTACTTTCCCTTTTCTGGATGAGACATGACTCGTCAAAAAAATTATTTTATTCAAGCCCATAAACTATGTCAGCACCACTACAAGGAAAAATGACCAAAAGTCTATCCTAGGCCTGATCTTAGTCAAATAAAATTTTGCCCTCTGGGCTTCCAATTCTTCCTATGTCACAATTAAGTAATATTTATTACCTGTTTTACAGTGATAACATATGACCAAAAATAGCAGAGTGCTTTGAGGTGTGTGTGCCAAAGAAGAGTGCCCTGTGAAATTAAGTATTATCAAAGGTACTTGATCTTGAAAATCATCACACAGATTATGATGCTAGAGTGCTGTGTGTTCACATTCTGACAGCCACAGATAAAGTGTGCTCCTGACCCAGAGGTGCCAAGTGGGCCATTTGGTAGCCAAGACAAGCCTGGCCTGTTTCTGCCATTCTACTCTCCAGCTTCCCTCTAATGGCTGCTCACAACCACACACGGGAGCGGGGAAAACTTCACTTGTAACTGCATTTGTTTCCTTTCAAATCAGCTGCTGGAATAGCATTTTTATTCCTATCACCAAACGACTTGGGAAACAGACCCCAAACTTCCCCATATGACATCTTAGGGTATGCATGTTCTTTAATTATTACGTTGGTAGTGCAAGAGCTGCTCTGGAAACTCTGGAATTGTCCACGTATGCTACTTTTGGAGGCAAGTATAACTGTAATGTTCTACTGCATAACTGTATTTAACCTCCAGAAAATATAAAAAAAAGTGGTTAAGATGTCAAGTAGGACAGCAGCTTAGAGACTTACAAATATTAGCCATTTGTTTTAAACCCCAATCTGATTGTGAACACAAAAAGGATCACAATTTTGAAGTTTACCTAACTCTCCTGTTTTAGGAAGTCCAGTGGTGAACTTTTGAGGTGCTGGACTACACACATTTTCCTTTTTGCGGGGTGGCTGGGGTGACACATCCATCTCTCTAAAAATCAGAGAATGACCAAAGCAGCTATAGAACAGTAGTAGAACGGAAACACTTCCTTTCAGCACTACTTCCAAAGCCTTTAATCATAGCCAAGCGAAGAAAAATAGTTTCAGGGGCTGAGAAAGTGAAATCTTGATTACTTGGAATCCATATAAAGCTGATGTTAAATTATCATTTCCTTTTTATTCACTTTATATAAAAAGGGGGCAAATACAAGAAAATAAGGTTATATCAAGGAGTGATTTAAAGCACAAACTTCCCGAGTTCGTTTTAAAGTTAATATATATTTTGCTAGCTTTTCAGTCACCCGAAAGTGAGGGAATTCAAAAGAACATGATTCCCTGTACTGACTAAAAACTACGGCTACCTGATCATGTAACTGTGGATTTGTCAAGTTTCCAGGCTTCCTTCGGCATGAAATCGCACTTTTCTTGATACATACAAATTAAATAAAATCTATACAACAATCCATTCTTTCGTTAAGTTAATCACTCTATGCCTCACATTATGTCTATAAAAATAGCTTTTTCAGTTTGTAGGAAATAGAGTTTTGGCTTTTTACAAAGCAAGCACCTTGCTTCTTTACTCAGAATTCTGAAAATGCAATTAAGTTCCAGTATTGTGACTGCCATAGTATTTTTTACCACCAGACATTATAATTTACATATCAGTGATTTTTTTCAAGACTGACTCTTAAAGTAATAAAAGAGTATCACAAGTTTCCTGTGACTACCATAAAAAACAATTCAGTTTCCATGGGGTTGTTCCTAACGGTTTGCGAGGAGGTTCCTGCTTGATGCAAGTCCATCGGGCCTGAAGCTGTGTTTCACTTCCATCCTCCTATCTGCCTGAAGGGTCTTTTTAGGTAAAGAGGCCACCTAAGTAAAGCAGGAAAATTAATTTTAGTTTGTGTCTTTCTTAAAAAAAAAGCCACTAATAAAATGATATATTATGTAACTATCAATGAGGGAAGGACTGCCAGCCATGTGTCAGTGTCTGAAGTACTTATTCCAGTGTGTAGACTATGAGTGGAAAGAGAAGAAAAAGGAGGTAAACTTCCTATCTTAATGAGAACACTACATTTTCTACATTTCAATTTTGGTTATGACAAAGCCTGCGCCAGAATTACTAATATCTCTCAATGTATAATGCTCGCCACAGTGTTCCACACAAAATAAATTATTTCTAAGCTCTTTATTGTGCCAGGCACTGTGCTAAGTGCCTGATGCACATTATCTTATTTAATTCTCCCATTAACACTATGAAGCAGGTGGTAATGACTTAACTGACAGATGGGGAAAACTGAGGGAGGCTGTGAAAAATTAAATAATGACAGCGTCACAAAGCCTGTGACAACTTGTGCCCAGGTTGTCTGACATCAGAACCGAAGACTGTGACCACCCTACTACACTGCTGTGAACCAGACCCCTCATACCATGGGGGGCAAAGGAGCCTCAAGTT
Organism: Equus quagga; assembly: GCF_021613505.1. Lineage (NCBI taxonomy): Eukaryota > Metazoa > Chordata > Mammalia > Perissodactyla > Equidae > Equus > Equus quagga. Next base: position 41,269,506 of record NC_060281.1, read on the forward strand.
GTCGTCCAAGGAATGACAGCAAACGCCTCCAGATCAGGCCACTTCCCATGAACATGATTCCTGTAATCAGCCAAAATACTCTATGGTCCTAAAGAAGAACACAGTTAATTTCAATCACGAAAGGCTAGGTTCCTTACAGATGAAATTTCCTCAATTATTATTGCCCCAAAGTCTAAAAGAAGCCTTTGTACAGCTCCTTCCTACAGAAAGGAGCTAAGAACAAATGCCTTGATAGCACTCAGAGACTAAGAATCAGAAAATAAGTCAAAACGGAAACATGATTTAAAAGGGTTTAAATATTTTTAATCATCTGTAAGCCAAACTGTGTGTGTCTTTCCAATCTTTGTTTACGTGCCAAATTAATAGTTATAATCACATAGGACACACCACTTAAACTTTTTGCTTACAGCCACAGTTCCAAACTGTGAGCCAAGGTGCCCTATGCATCACAGCCCCCCAGAATATTTTAAATTTTCAAGGGAAACACAGTGACATCTGTGGAATACCATGAGAAGTACTGTTCTTAGGTTGTCTTGACCTAACTACTTCATAAAGTTAGCTGTTAGGTAACACAACATGAAAAAACTGTAACATAATAAAAGAAACTTTTGGTTTAGGGATGCTGTGAAAAAATTACTAAGACACTAAAAGCATCATGAACCAAGGAAGTTTAGGAACCTCTGATTTACAGTAAACATTTTTCTTCACTGTCATTTTCAAAACTGTAATATTTTTGCAGTGTTTTTAGCTCATGCCTTTATGTACAGAATTGATATTTCCTCTCCCACAGGGAAGGAATACCATCGACAGCTATGCCACTAGTTGGTTATCAACCATGGCTTGGTTAGCACCAGTGATCGAGAGCTCATTTTCCCTCAAGGCAGCCTGTTAGACAAGGATCAGCTATCGCTGATGGAAATGCATGTCATATATTAAGCAGAAATCTGCCTCCTTTTAACATGAAGTTTGATGTTAGACATAATATATTAGGAAGACAAGTGCTAACAAGAATTAACTGTTTTTGGATGGTAAACATATTTTCAGTTATCCAAAAAGAAGGCCCTAATTTATTAAGTAAAAATTCTGTTTAAATAAGATTTAGCATACACAGGTTATTGTTTTTCTTTGCTGTAGACTGGTTCTGTAATCCCCTATAAATCAAAGTCTGCGAATGCCAAAATGTGAAAAACTTGAAAGGTAAGTAAGTCAGAGGCAAACAAGCTCAAAATTCCATGTCATTAAAATACACACACAGCACACTGTGAGACCTCTAGGAGAGTAAGGGAAGGGACAAGTCGGTCTGAGAGCTGGAGACAATGCTCCCTCGGCTTCGGGCGTGCCCTGCAGTATTGAGTTTTTAAGTACCTAGTTTTCAAACTCTTGGTGGTTTTTATCTTCTCTACCATTTAGTCTATCCACATCACTTAGAAATAAGAGGCCAAGAAACATCTTGATGTGTCAGAGGCTGAAAAAGCACTAAAAACTGATGAGGACATGTCAAAAGCACTCAGGAGCCAGCATGAACAGGATAACTTGAGCATCAAAATAAATAATGACAGGGGCCGGCCCTGTGGCCTAGTGGTTAAGTTCGGTGTGCTCCGCTTCGGCAGCCAAGGTTCGGTTCCTGGGCATGGACCTATACCACTCATCAGTGGCCATACTGTGGCAGTGACCCACATACAAAATACAGGAAGACTGGCAACAAATGTTAGGTTAGGGAGAATCTTCCTCAGGAAAAAATAAATAAAATAATAAAAATAAACAAATAATGACAGTAAGAGATTATAGCTCATTGCCAAAAATAAGACCCCATGAGTCCATACTGATATAAATGAATAAATAATTGGGAGAGAACAGAATGCTCTACTTTACAACTAATAAATGTAGAAGGAGTGATGAAATTAGAAAAATCACCATTTGGTAACCATCAGAGTAATATATGATTCAGGCATGAATCAATTTTTGATTAATTAGTGGATGCTAAACTAGAGGGTGAAAATTAATGAATAACAGTATTTTCACATACTCTCAACATATCTCCCTATAACACACTTAATTCCAAAGAGAAAAGAGTAACTTTAAAGGAAAGAAAGTTGGCAGATAACACCTTAACCAAATGATCAACATTACTATCAACAGTAATGGGACAAATCGACATCATGTGTCTCCTGATGGGATTCAATGTAAAGAACACACTAACAAATGCATAACCAGAATCTAATAAAGAAAGAGCGTCAAGGGTCAAATAACTGACCTGTGTTCTTTGTGAATGTCAAGGCCATGAAAGACAAGGATGAGAGGAGTGCTCTAGATTAGAGGAGACTCAGGAGAAAGATGCCCATAGGCAACATGTGACCCAGCTTTTCTCTGAGATGAAGAGCACTACTGAGACAAGTGGTGACATCTGAGTAGAGTCTATAGACTGGAAAATAGTATTGTTTCGATGTTCATGTCCTGATTTTGACAACTGTACTGGGGTTATACAAGATTAGAAGATACATAAAGAAATATTTAGTGGTAAAGGGGCATCACATTTGTTGCTTACTCTCAAATGATTCAGAAAAAAAGTATATATATACATATATATATATAGATAGATAGAATGATAGCACAAATGTGATAAAATGTCAGGTGTTTGAAGAATATGGGTGAAGGCTATATGGGAATTCTTTGATTATTCATCTTAAAATAAAAAGTAAAAATATAAAAGTTGTTCCTATCCTAGATTCACCATTGTAACTATTAACCCTAACTATAGAGGAGCAGAGACCTTTGAATCCTCAATTTAATGAACATGTTTCAACTATTCTTCAGGAAACCAAAAGATGCATAATTTGTAACTGATGAGGCACTGATCTGAATCGTGTTCTCTGGGAGCCAATTACCCAGCTACTGAGCAAGCTCTTTTCACAGCCTTCCACTCATATCTCATTACAACTGGGTTGCTCCATAGCTAGGACTGAAATGCTAGAACTATCAGAAAGGAATTTCTAAAAATCCCTTTTTTTTGAAAACAGACATTAAGTGAGAGAAAACAGTTTAGTATAAAATGGAGTTAGCTTGTAAAGTGAGTAAATGTACATAAACATGATTCTTAACAAAAGTGATTTGGGAGAAAGCAACTCGTACAAAAAGTTCTGTAGTCATAAATTGGGGAATTTGCAAAGGTCTTTCAAGTTATCTTTTGAGAATGTCAAGGGTCAGTCTATGCTGCAGAAGACATTTTGGTAACTTCTAAACTTTCTTATAGACTAGATTTGGGCTCGAAAGCCTCCAACAGATTCTTATCGCACATAGAATAAATCCTTACCAGGCTCTGCAAAATCAACATGATCTCAACATTGTCTGTCCTTTGACCTCATTCCCTCCCCCTCTCCACCTGACTCACCCACTTCTGACCACTCTGGCCTTTGCGCTGTTCTTTACACATGCTCAGCTCATTCCTGCCTCAGTCTTTACACCTGTGGTTCCCTCTGCTTAGAACACTTTCCCCTCAGCTCTTCCCACTTGCTCTTTTCATTCAGGTTCCTGCTCAAGTGTCACTTCCTCAGAAAGACTTTCCTTGACTACTCTCTCTCTAAAATGTTCCTTGTCTCACCATTTCCTGACGTTCTCTATCCCTTTACCTGGCTTTATTTTTCTTTATGGCTCTGATTACCTAACGTCCTATTTATCTGTTTACTCTCTCCTCTACTATAATGTAACTTCCACAAGGGCAAGGACTCACTATCATAACTCCAGGGCTGAGAGAATTTAGTATAAAATAGACACAAAAATTTATTTGTGAGACGAATGAACAAATGCACTGCATTTATTTTTCTTTAACATCTTATTATAAGGAACATTAAAAATGACTAACGTTGACTTTACCTCAGGGAGCTCATGATTTTGTGCAGACTTTGAACAACTGCAAATTTAAGGAAGATGGCAAATGGGAAGTGTGGGATTGTTTGGGCACATATAACGAGGAGAGTAATTTTACTTGGCTGGGTTTGGGGTGCAATCAGTGAAGAGTCTCTTTGGAAGTGACATAGAAGTTGAGAACAGAGAGATAAGTAGAAGTAAACTAGGCAAAAAAATGGTGGGAGCTGAGGAGAGAGGTGTGGAGCTGGTGTGAATGACAATACTGATGAAACAACTGAGAAACCGACAATGAAGGCAAGGTAGCTGAGACAAGATGGAGACGCAGGTGCAGTAGACCAGGAAAAGATCAAGGAGTTGAGAATTTTATCTTAAGGGCCATCAAAAGCCACTCAAAAGTTTTATGTAGAAGAATGACTACCAGATTTGCTTCTTTTAAAGACCACTTTTTAAAAGTGCATAGTGGTCCTGAAAGATGATGTGGGTAGGACTAGGGCAACAGCCTAGATACAGAGAATAGACCTGTTAGATGAATTAGGACACAGAATCCAGTGTGAGAATGTGCCAAATGCATATTCACACTCATTTCCAGAAATCTTACAGTAAGACACTTTCTAAAACACAAGGCTATGATGAAATGAAACTCTGGGGGTTCAGTGTTATATCAACATGGAAAGGCAGTAGAACAAAGTGGAAGGTGCTAATCTTTGGGTTCAAATCCTAACTCTGTTATTTTCTAGCTCTGTGCCCTTGGGGCAAGTTACTTAGGATATCTGAGCCTCAGCTTTCTCATCTAAAAAGTAGGGATAATACATCCATCTTCAGAGCTGTGATGACTGGCCCAAATGAAGCCTGCCAACTGCCAGGAATACTGCCTGACATACAAGAATTAAAAAAATAAAATCCTTCATTAACACAGCCTCACAGTATAACACTGTTTCTTCAAACCTTTCCCACGTGTAGTTACATGTTTTGAGAAACATAAGGTAACCCCGGCTATCTTTATAGCTATGTTATAACAGGGTCTAACAATACTGGCTGAATTTTAAATGAGGTAGAGTACATATTTTATTTCACTGGGGGAATATACGTGTTAAGACTTTCTCTTTAAAATCCATTAGAAAAACTGACCTTCAAAACATTAAAAAAATAACCCCTAGATTATTGACATAACACAGTATTCTCACCTCTTCGAGGGAAGATTCCAAATTCATTCCAAAAGCAACTCCCATTAATCCAAACAGCGAAAGAGAGAAGGTTCCCATGGTCAACTGTAGGTTCAACCTCATCATCACATTACGGTGGCTGGAGAGGAGAACACTTATTTAGACCAGAAACGCCCACTAACTATATACAGAAAATGCACTAAATCATCTATTAAAGGCCACATGGATTAAGTCCACACTTAAAAAAAAAGAAGACACACTTTCATGTAGTAGTTATAGATTATAATGATGGTATAATTCCTTCTAAAATGACAGTTCCTTAAAAGCTTTATTACTTTATAATTATTATTTTATAAAGAAAGCACTTACTGATCGTTTTATATAATGCTTTCTTACCTGTCCAGATTGATGAATATAATGCTTTGTGAATCATCAATCAGTAACCTGAGTTCGTGAGCTGCATTGGAAAGATCCTCAGCTAATCGGTGGTAGTTTTCCAACAGCAACTCCATCTCTTCTGCGTGGTCAATTCCAGTACTGCTCTTTTCACTTCAATTTAAAAAGTTAACATAATTAACATGTCCCCAATATGTGCATCATAGACGTAACAACAAAAAACTTCCTGAATTAGTATATCATATTTGGCTACCAATGGGAAAAAACTAGCCTTTGCCTTTTCTATTATTATGATTGAGGCCATCTGAGTGACTTTGTCAACTGATCCCAAACACTACACAGGTTAAGTTGAGGGCACAAGTTCTATTCCTATACAGCCTAGTCAGCTTCACTATATTCCATGGCCCCAATCCAAGGGACTCTAATGCACCAGTTACACGAAAGTCCAGATGTGTGAATGCTGATCAATTAGTGCAAATCCAATACAAGTGACTATGAGATAAAACAAAACCAGACCTAAAAATGAGCGTAAAAAGCATTTCCTTTCTAAGGTAAATATGTAATGTCATTTTCATATACAAAAAAAATGTGTTTGAATGTTAATACATAGCTATTTTGTTCCCTTTTCCATATACCCACCCCTTCCCCCCCTAACCAGGAGAAGTGAGAATGAAGTACTCCATAAAAAATAGTTCTATCATAAAGCATATTAGAGATGGCCTGGCGTAATAAGCAAACAAGAGTTACGAGTGTGTTCACTTTTCTGTTACTGTACTTATCTGCTACAATGCCAAATGTTATATAGCTTTTTTACACTAATGTTTGATTAGAATATAGATAACAAATTTCCCCAAATGCTTAAAAATCTGTACAGACTGTGGAAACTAGACACATTACAAAGGTGTATTAATTTCTAATGCAGGTCTACAAAGAACAAAAATGAAATATTTTGGGTATTTAAAAAATAAACATTTAACTTGAGTGTGGTTCAAGAAGAGTACATGATTTCTAAATTCATAAGATAAAAGGTTTCTAAGATAAAAGGTTTCTAAGATGAGCATTTTTATGTTAGACCAAACTTACAGAGTCTGTGCCAATGTCTTACTCATCCCCCTTCTCCACCCCTTCCCTCCCCATGTGAACTTCTCACCACTTCCACTCTAAGTTAGTTGGGTAGAGGTGTTAGCCATGTCAGGGGTCAGTCCCCCAAAGATAAAGGTAGTGGTGTGTTTATCTTTATATGACCACAGCCCAGCACAGTGCTGTGTACACAGCAGGATTTCAATATATCCTTGTTAAATTGAATTAGATGCAACATAGCAGGGGTAAAGTGAAACAACTGGGACCAAAGTGCCAATATTCTGTATCTCAGAAAAATGTTATGTTCTCTATGAAAACTCATCCTGAAGAAGACAAGGCAGAAGACTGATCCTAAGAGAATACATAACAAAGCATGACTACACACTTACAAGACTTGTGGGTCACTCCACTTGGTTAGACAGAGCTCTTCTAGCAACTCTTCTTCATCCAAGATCTCCAAAATCGACTCTTTAAAAATTTTAATATCTGTTTCTAATTCTGATAGACTGTAAGAGTAGTTGTATAGAAATGATCAATAACATAAACTTAAACAACATTTCACTTGAAGAAGAGTGCCTTTTTCCTATCAAGTAGAACCACTTATACATTCACGGAAAACACCAATTTGTACAAAAAATTTTTTGGTATTTATCATGCAGATTAAGAATCAATTCCCAAATCAAAACTACATTAACCAGTAAAAATAATCAATGATATAAATTTCTGCATATATTATTTATCTCAGAAACATACAATCATTGCAAATTTAAGGTTTTTGGTTGGGTAATTTATTTTTACTCTTAATAAATATGGCAGTGATAATATAAGGACTATTTACTTTTAATTGATAAAAACATTCCAACATTTCTGGACAAAGAACTAATGATTCAGAAATTTTAACCACTAACTCTTGAAGAGATTTTAGGGGGTACAAACCCTGAGAGAATGTTTATTCAATTTATGATAAAATTAATTAAAATATTACTCTTAAATTCTGGAATGCATTATAATAAACAACAACAAAAAGGAATATGGGGGGACAGAGAATTAGATGTGAATTTAGATTTGCCATTTATCAGCTGTGTGAATTTAGACAAGTTACTTAAACCTTAGCTTTCTCCTCTTCAAAATGAGGACAGTATCAACTGCTGAAAAGACGAGAGGAGATCACACACGGAAAAGAGCCTGATATGGCATTTTAGGCAAAATAGTTTTTCAGTAAACATTTGTCTGAGTGCCCCTTTTAGCTTAATTTCCCACCTAGGCTACTTTGCTAGTTTAAAAAAAGTTACAAAACACAGAATTTTAACAGGAAATAAAACTAAACATGGCAATGAAGGCACTGAGAGTAAGTCATTAAGTGAAAAATGTCATTACCACTAGCAAGACTAGTTGGTATTTTTTACAACAGGTAATAATCACACTAATCTTGTGTCTGAATTCATGTTCAACACTTCAAAGACTACTGAAAGAAAAGTTTAAGATATTTGCGTGTAAGTCCCAACTTGGTAAATCCCCCATATTTACCTTTTGCCATTTTGTAGTAAGATGTGCAGTTTGCTTCTGTCTACAGAAGAATGTTTGGGATCCACTAAAGCTTCCAAGGTCTCAAGGATCAGTGGCTGCAAAATGCTAAGTTTCCCCTGAAGGGTGTTGATCTAGATAACAACATGACCTTTCATAAGAATTAAAACAATCTTTTTAGAACACTCAGGGTCAGTGAATCCTCTGATTAAATACAGAAATCTATAATGGCTAGGAAAGCTGGGAACATTTCAGAACATGGTCACTGCTGGAATGCCTATTCCAGATGATTCACACACTACAGGCTCACACTAGGCTGATAAGGAATTCACTCTCATAAGAGGCTTCTCCTACAGGCACTTATGAAAGGAACGGGGGATTGATTAATTAAAACAAAACCTGCCATTCTGTGGTTAAAACACAAACTTTACATGTGGTAAACAATACTTATGTACTTTGTAAACAGAGTATAGTTTAAAATTCCTATGAATAAAGCTCTTTTGAAAACCAAAACATAACTTGGACTTTAAAAAATAAAACAAATCAGTGTAAAGTCAAAAGCATACTTCTTCTTCAGGTTAACACAGAGAGTTGATATTCAGCAGGTTAAGCACTGATATAGCTATACTAGTTGTTGAAATATTGAAATCCTTCCATACCAGTTGGTAAACAGCATAACAGTAACTGAATTAAGCTATAAAATTCATTAATCACATAAATTCCAGCATATACTGTTTAGCTCAGCATGAGCTCCTAAGAGCTTACTCAGCCTATGGAGCCTGTCACTGACCAACGACTACACCTTCTTTTCTTCCCCTCTCCTGCTTTTTCCCTGCTTCGTAACTGGGCTCCAACTAGTCACCATCTCATTGGTTGGTACCAGCTGATGCTGTTGCTCAATTAACTAGAGCTGGGATATAGCCATCTCCTACTCCCTTAGTACAGCAAGGCAGATAAGAGAAGGGCACCAGGTTCACCCAATGCCCACCCACCTCATGGCCCCTTTACCCTCCTCTCTTTCTCCCACTCTGGGTAGCATGCCCCTAGCACCAACTCTTACATGCAGCCAGTTCCTGAACAATACTATCCTGACTAATAGGAGGAAGAAAAGATAATGAAAGATTTGTGAGGGCCAGGAAAGCAGTGACCATCCTTATTCAGGGCCTGACAGGATCTCCAGACACCCAATGACTATCAATTTAAAGAGAAGTCATTAGAAGAACTGCACATGGTTCCTATGTCAAACTAGGCCTCAAACAGAGGCATCATGCAGCTGCCTCAAACAAAGGATTGCACAAACAAATCAGAGAATGATTTGGAAAGTATTAGGATGATTTGATGAATGATTTGTGCTATAAAATTTATCAGATGTAAGCAGTTTTACAATATACACAATTTAATTTAGGGAATAAAATGGAATACATTTAAAACTCTTTTGATATGTTCATTTATAGCATATTTAGGATTTTAAGTATTTTGAATTATCACCGCTGAATACAATTATTAAAATTGTACAAAAGACAGCCAACTTGAAATGTGCTTCTTTGAATGTCATAACATGACTCTCAAAGAGATATTAATACTGTTTGTCGAGAGATAGTAGATCTAATTGGGTCATAAACTTTAAGAATTAAGTAATTTCCCTATACAGGACCCTTAGAGATGTTTTGTTTGGGTCAGGGAAAGTGCCATTGAAACAATACTGACTTGCCTTCCTACTCAATAGCAATTTAACACCAGAACAAATTCAAGAAGCTAAATAAAAACAGGCTTACCCGATACTGCAGGAGTGCTTCTATAGCTCTAAACTCAAACGGTAAAGGGTATGTGACAAGTTGACCCTCTCCAGCCAACTGCGAAGGAAGTTCCCGGAATAGCCATTGCTCTAAATTTAAATTACGATAATCTAATATCAGAAGACACTCTGGAGTAATCACAGCTTTCAAATACTGTAAAAAAATATATATACACGTTTGTACACATATACATACACGTATACATGCATTTATGTATATGCAAGTTGTAGACCTGTAGGAAAAAAACATTCATAAAATAGGATTTAATATTCTATTAATTTTGGATTAAGCCTAAGTCAATTCACTGTTTATTTGGTTTTTCAAAAAAACCCAAAACATATTTTCTTTTTTTAAAAGAAAGGAAGCCTAAAATATATGTAAGTCTTAATATCTCTAATTTACTCTCAACAGAACTGGAATTAAACAAATTACATATTTATTAAGAGTTCTAGCATAATCGTGAGAAAAATATGGAATAAAGGAAACAAGATAGTCTTCTTAAAAGTTATGTATCGGGTAGACTTTTAGAAAAGATTTAGTTTAATCATAATTAGTTTGAATAAAATGGGAAAGTTTCCTTTTTCAAATATCACCAAAACATATTGAGCTAATTTGGAATTATAAAGATAAACTTTAGCCCACCAAAATAACTTATGCCCATATTAATTCCGAATCACTAACGAAAGTCATATTATATTCGGTGTGCTGAGTAGGCAGGGGAAGACACAATATATTTTAGAAAGCTTTACATAAAAATAAAAATTTAGGGGCCAGCCCTGTAGCCAAGTGGTTAAGTTCACGTGCTCCGCTTCGGTGGCCCAGGGTTTTGCTGGTTCAGATCCTGGGCGCGGACATGGCACCGCTCATCAGGCCATGTTGAGGCGGCGTCCCACATGCCACAACTAGAAGGACCCGCAACTAAATATACAACTAGGTACTTGGGGGATTTGGGGAGAAAAAGCAAAAAAAAAAAAATTAAAAAAAATTTGAAGATTATAAACTTTAAAGAACATTCCTGGGCTATTCAGAAAACCAGAATATGTTCTTGGTAGCTGAAGTTATACTATAACTATACATAACTGCATACAACTGAAAATGTCTACTATAAATCAAAATTCTTTCTCTTATCGTTTCAGAAATGAGAGACTAAATTCCAGCAGTGAGAATGAGACTGCAGTCAGAAGTTTTCCAACGTAAAATAGAGCAGTGCTATGCCTGCTGAACATATGTATATAATCCATGTAAAATGAGTTCTATTCATAAAAATGTTGTTATAAAATACCTTATGTTTCACACAGCTTTTTTAATTATAAAATTACTTTTAACCTAGATATTGATCAAGATAACTAGGAAGTAACTTTTAGAAGACTGCAGTAGAAATGTAGATAAAATAAAATCCTTTACCTCCATTCGCATGATAATCCTATTGTTTCTGGTTGTGATGCTCATTAAATGCTGGAACCTCAAATCTCTAGCTTGAAGACCTAATTCTTGATATAAGTCAGTTTTCTTCCTTTCTATAAAAGAAATATTTTCAAAAAAGAGTGGGCTCAACCAAGAAATTGACGAGTTTAAATTTTTATATCCCACCAACATCAAGATAATTTTCTACTACTACCAGAAACAAAAGCTAAAATGAGTCTTTAATACCCATTTTTACCTCAAAAACATACTCAGGCTAAATCTGGTCAAACTTTTTTTTTTTTCCCTCTTATCCATACTTCATAAGATTTCTCTATATGCAGAAGCCTCTTGGGACCAATATAAAAACCACAGCTATGCATCATTAGAACTTAGGGTATCAATTTCTAGCTCTACAGACAGGTCATCTTTTTAAAATATGAATTGTATAGAACTACATTTTCTATTTTTTCTCACTACTTTATCATCTTCAGTATTTTAAATCTCTGAACAGATAAGTTCAATTTTCTTTGTTCTTGGGCTCATACAAAATGAGAAAATTAAGTCAGTTCTCATACTAGATTCTCCCACTTGAAAACTAAATTTATCACCTAAGAGAAAGCATAGCAAAAGAGGAAACTCAAGAAATGATACTGGTTATAGCAATATCTGAACTTGTAGCATCAAACCACACCTGTGACAGAGCTCTGACAGAACAATATTTTGAAGGAGATAGTGAGCAAAAAGCACTCAAAATACTCCACTGGGATTTCAGCACTAGCAGGAACAGCAAGGACAAGGGGGTTGGAAGTGCACAGGAGATCTGAAACCTGCACCTGAGGTCAGACAGTAAAGGAATGCTTAGTTTCACTTTAAAAAGTAACTGTCCATAAGAGCAATCATCAGCAGAACTCCATCAGACTGCCATCCAGCGCCCCATCCCTGCTGTCTTCTGTCACCCACTGCCACTGCAATGTCAGTGGTAATACATGATTCTGCCTTAAACATGGTACAGGAGGAGATGAATATAAGGATCGTGCTGTGAAAGGGAGAGTAAAGAAGAGAAACAAAAGGGAAAACAGTGTCTTTCTCCTCCAGCTATACACCAGCCTCTGTTCTCCAAAATATTCCTTTAACATCCTGTTAGAGTGAAAGTTGCTCCTGACAGAAAAAATCAATTCTGGGAGAATGTGCACAGTCCAGGCATTGCCAGTTCCAATTAGGATTGAAGGAAAAATGCTGAAGAAAGATCTCCTTCAACACATCCATATATGCAAAGAATATTCTACTCAAAACACTACAACTTCCTGATATCCATCAGACCACTCATTCACTAATTAAAAAGGAAAAGTGATTTAGAAGAAAATTAAAGATACTCACCAAAAGAAGAAACATTTCCCTCTTTGTCAAATTTTGTCTGGAGAGATAATAACAACAAAATATTATTTTCTCCCAAATGAGTATCCTATTTATGGCATTATACATAGGGTTTTATGATAACATCTCCCAAATACTGACATGCAGATATAAACCACAACTGTTTTTTTTTCAGTGAAATTCAGTTATGAATTAAGGGTTATAAAAACCCCTTTTTCCTTTGCTAGGACAAATCAGACACCGGATTAACTTTCTATCTTGGTTCCCCTGGAAATGCGATAAAGGAGTATCAGAGCTGCTACTTAGGCAATATTGCTTATGGCAGACTGCACTGGATTGGGAAGAGTGAACCAATTACAGACAGCTGGTGGGAAGCCAGGGTCTGCCTGTCCGAGTCTGCCTGTCCGAGTGTGGTGGCTCTTGTAATTGGCCATGTTCCTTGTGGGAGCCTTGGATGTGCCTGTGAGATGGTTACAAGAGACACTGGCACTAGAAGGTGCAGGGATTCTAAGCGATAGTGGCTCTTACACCCACCTCTGAGACTACTGTCTCTTTGTGCCTGAGCTGTCACACAGAGTCCCAGAGAAGCCCCTGGATGGCTCCAAGGACTTCTTTTGAAGAGGAAACACCTGATGCTGCCCTTTTGCATTTCCTATCCTTTATCCTTCTGAAAAGACTCGGACCAAGTGTGGCTTAACTTGTGAATCTAAGTATCTACTGGAAGCTATGAAGTCTCTCCGGTCGGTGCGGGACAATCAATTAAGATTTACAGAAAAGCCCTCTTCTGATAGTTTGAAGAAAGGACATGATGCAGAAAATGTACTTATTTCCTGTAAAGCAGAGGGAACATTTTTCTATAATATTTGTCCACAGTCAAGTTTGGAAAGGTCAAATAATATTTAATGCACCAGGGGCCGGCCTGGTGGGGCAGCGGTTAAGTGTGCATGTTCCGCTTCAGCAGCCTGAGGTTCGCCGGTTCAGATCCCGGCTGCGGACACGGCACCGCTTGGCAAAAGCCATGCTGTAGTAGCCGTCCCACGTATAAAGTAGAGGAAGATGGGCATGGATGTTAGCTCAGGGCCAGTCTTCCTCAGCAAAAAGAGGAGGATTGGCAGTAGCAAGCTCAGGGCTAATCTTCCTCAAAAAAAAAAAATATTAATGAATCATTATGTGCCAGGCTGTACTAATTAGTATTAAAGATGCATTTTCAGAAAGACACACTCTAAGATACAGTTGCAGGTACAAGTCCTGGGTTACTACTATGGAAACACGTGCATGCTGTGTTAACAATAACACAATAAAACCCCATAATACATATTTTAGCTTCCTTCTCATGAGCAAAGATCAGTATTTAATGAATACCATTAAATATCTGTTAAAGAAAAATTTACATCAAAGGAAGCTTTGTTTTTGGTGTAATACAGACTAGCTTTCCTCCTTAAATTTATTTCATAAATACATATATCTGCTGCAGAAGATCTGAAAATCATGCTAATCTTTTACTGAATGTCCTTTCAGACTTTTTCCTATTAAATATATTCAGGTTACACACACTTCTTTGCAGTCTCTCCTTCACTTTCAACTTAACAATATATGCTGAATATTTCTGTATCTCAAAATTTATCTGTATCATTTTTAATGGGATTTTTTCTCATTTAAAAAATAAGATCATAAAAACTATGATTTTAAAAAAATGTTTACTTTGTAATGGAACACATTACATATAAAGTGAGCTGACTAGCTCATTTTATAAACTCTCATTATTTCAAACAGTATCAATCGATTTTCTTAAGTGTTCTTGGTAGACAATGATTTAACCCGCAAAGAACCTTCTTTCAATATTTAACACCTGATTTTGTATTCTCGTTTAACTCAACTGGCCAACTCTTCCAGAACAATGAATAACTGTGATAACTTTCACATGCAATTCTGGGGATTATCTTGTTCAGTGCAGTTTATTAAAAAAAAGTTCTTGTATTAATAAGCCTAAATAATAATGATAATGGCTTATACGGAATGCTATTTTAAAGGTTTTAGATATATGAGTTAATCTAAACCTGACAACAATTCTACAAGGTAGGTACTACTATCTCCAGTTTACAAATGAGAAAACTAAGGCACAAAGATGTTGTTATCACTTGTGCAGGTCCACCCAGTTAATAGTAAGAGGCAGAGCTGAGATCTGAATACAGGAACTCTGGCTGAGAGCAAGCACACTTATTTTTTAAAACTTTTTCTTTGAAAAAACTAAAAGCCTAAAAAATGTTGCAAGAATGTTATACCCAATTCCTAGGTAACTTTCACCTAGTCACCCTTTGTTAACATTTTGCCCCAACGGCCTTATTTCTCTCTCTCTAAATGTCTGTGTGATATACATTATTCTCGTTAATTCATTATTAATTCTTGTTATTTTATTCATTCATTTTTTTCTCCTAAACCATTTCAGAGTAAGTTGGAGAGATCATGACGCTTCAAAGCATACACTCAAACACTACACCATGCAGACTTCAAACTGCTTATGCATATGTGTGTGTGTATATATATATATATATATATATATTTTTTTTTTTTTTTTAAGGAAGATTAGCCTTGAGCTAACATCTGCCACCAATCCTCCTCTTTTTGCTGAGGAAGACTGGCCCTGAGCTAAGATCTGTGCCCATCTCCCTCTACTTTATATGTGGGACGTGTACCACAGCATGGCTTGACAACAGGTGCCATGTCCACACCTGCGCCGCCGAAGCGGAACGTGAACACTTACCTGCTGCGCCACCGGGCTGGCTCCATGTTTCTGCATATATTACATTGCATGGCACAGGTTCAAGCCCCTCTATGGCTAGTAGCCTTCAAGGACTTCTAATTAGATTCATGGGGAAATGTTGAGTATTCAAGTAGGAAGATCTGAAACTGTGACTTGGACGACTTGTTTTAGTATTAAAAGAAGAGCTCCACAGTCATTAGCAAAGTTTCAAGAGTGCTACTAACCAAATCGAGTTGACACTCAAGTCACTGGCTAAGCAAAAGACAAAGACAACACGACTTATAAGTATCATGACTCATCATAAAACAAAAACTATTATCTTGGCAGACCAGTCTAACCCAGTTAATAAGCACGAGAAGTATGTTCTGTACATTATCAAATGTACCAGACATACTCACCACAGTAAATACAGGGGATACACTGGCTAAGGTGGCTTGAGAGACATCAGAAGTTCTAAACCGGTGCACCTCACCTGAAGAATGAATGAGAGAATTCTCTGTGATCATACAATTGGTTTACACATATAGCTAAGATACAGCTCTCATAGTATACGGCAGTCTTCAGACTATTTTACTATTTTTCGAAACTTTTTCCTACAGGAAAAAGAAACAAGACTTTTATTTGTTAATTTTAATATTTGTAGGTGATTATGTTAGGTTTGGCAGGGGATGATTTTTAAAAGCAATGGCTTAGGTGAGACATCAGAATAATTTTCGGATTCTAACCCCCCTTTTCCCTTTCTAATTATTACTGTTATCTCAGACTTGGATGAACAAATGTACAACAGTATCCTGAGATTAAAATTTTCCATAATTTAAAAAGGCTCTTTTACAAATTATCTTGGTAGATATATTTCAGAAGCTATAGATCCAAGGAATGTCTGACTTTTAGCATTCCAATATCAGGATTATCTGACTGACCTATGAATTATAAAACCTACAGATTTTACTTCTGTGTATTAACTTCTTTTTCACAGATCACTTTATGGTGAATACTTATGAAATAACCCAGTGAACTGGAATGAAGACAAATCTTTATTTGAAAATATATCTACTTCAAACATGTGATTAGACTGAGTTCAAGTGAGTTGTGAAGTATAACCAAGTGAATTTAATGACTGACAAAGGACACTTTAAAATACTAAACATAAGAGAGATGGGCAGAAATTGTACAAAAATTACCAACTATTTTATGCTTCCAAAGTAATCACAGTGACTCCACAGAAGGTGTAGATAGTCTCATTTCTGATCTTATTCTTTCTCATTACATACATTTAATGACCATGTAATGTGTTAGCATCTGAGGTTTGTTGTTTCCCTTTTACAAAATACTATGTTACAAGGGTCAGCCAAATGAACGTAAAAGTCAGAGCTATAAACCAGCATTTGCTATCCAGGCAGAAGTTAGATAAAGCTTTACCAGGATGGAGATTCTGATCTCAACGTTTGTCCTGAAACATAAGATGGGCTGAAACTGGGTTCCCAAGCATTATTAAAGGAGGGAATATGGGATGTAACCCAATTCAGAAACTCTCCAATGAGTGCAGGGAAGGAGGTGGTGACCAGCAGTTACTTTGGGAGGCTTCTGAGAGCACAACTGGGAACATTTATTTCAGGACAGGGCAGTATTTTTCAGAAGACATCCGTTTTAATGACTGTTTTTTCTGAGCAATATTAGCACTCACATTCTCATATCTGTGAAAATGTTAACAGATCATCATGCTTTATCATTTGGTAAAACATAAATAACAACTCAGATTCCCTCCCTCCCGCCCCTGCTGACGCCTCTGGCTGTTCGGTTACACACTCCTTGGAAAACAGTCAGATCTTTGCCAGGAGCAACTCTTACCACGAAGTCTCAACGTCTTGGGCCTCCCTTCTAGGTGCGTTCCCACCCCTTACCTGAGCACCCGGACAAATGCATAACGTGTCCATAAGGAAGAGACAGAAGTCAGGGAAGAGACAGGAAGACTCATAAGAATATTTCAGGCAGATGAACCCAGTCGTGACCTCAGTACTACCGTGAAGAACAAGGGTGAAACTCTTGTTAAAAACCCTTCTCACGAGAGCACTGAGGCGGGGAGACGTGCAGCACGGGCCGGGCCGGTCGCACGCTGGCAGGCACGGGGCACAGTCTCGCCCGACTGGCGCTCGAGTCAGGGACCTGAGGTCACCGCCACCCCGGCGTCCCAGGGCTGCGGGAAGGGGAGCGGCGGGGGGGGGGGGGGGGGGGGGAGCGGCAGTACCTGCCACGCGGGGCCGGCGGGGCGCGCACAGCAGCGCGGCCCGGCTCCCTCCGAGGAGTCCGGCTGCGCGGCCCACAGGCCGAGCCGCGGGGGTCAGGCCCAAGGCCAGAGCACATAGAGTGCGCCGGGGCAGCCCCACCGCGCGGGGCAGGAGCCGGGGCAGGCTCCGCAGGCATTCCATGGCGCTGGAGCGACGAGGAGGCAGCAGCAAGTCCCCAAGCCTTCATGCCGGCCACTGGCGGCGCAACCAGCGCTCCGCCACCCCGCGCGAGCGAGCGCCCAAGGCACTGCGGCTGCGTACCGGGCATGCGCGGGGCGCGCCGCGCGAGCGTGTTACTTTCTGCGCATGCTCCGAAGGCGCCTGGTGGGGGGGCGTGCTCCTTGTGTCCGCCGCCAATCGGAGTTTGCGTCCTGTACCTGCGACGGTACCTGTAAGGTGTGGAGGGACTGACTGAGGGGTGGGTGGGACGCGCTTCCCACCGTAAGGCGAGCTGTCGCACTTGGATTTGATCCTTGGGCCCTTGGAGTGGTCAGGCCCACACGTAAAGTATTATTTCCATTAACTAGTAATCTTTAAATGTGAAAAACGACCCAACGTGTATACTGCTTTGCATTCTGGAGCATTTTCATACATGTGATTGAGTCTGCAACTTGAAAGTGAGGAAGTTATGCCCATTCCCAATTCAATTTATATTTGTTTAATTAGCAAAAATAATTAACTGTCATATGGAATGCTATATTAAACTTTTGCTAGTGAAGATTGAGAAACAAACGCACAAGATTTATATTCCACATTTAATCACATGTAAGGTAGTATCAATTTCCAAGTACCATTATGTTATGTACCACCAAGAAAGAACAAAACGCTGATAAACTATGCTTTCTAATTGTATCATTGTTAAGACTCATCCGAATTTCATTCCTTAAAATATGAATAAATGAGCGTTAGACTTGATTAACTACACTATTATACGTATATGCATATGACAAATAAAAATGGCAAGCAATAGGATATACTGGAGAATATGAGGAAGCCATTTGGTATAAACCTAACTTGGCCTGACCTTGTCTTTCCAAAAGGGCCTGACCGTGGCTGTTGAGCATGCATTGTATATCTGCTTTAGAGATTCCCTATGGCAAGAACAAAGGCCCTTGAGATAAAGGTGCAACTTCCCTCCCCCTCCCAACGTTAGCGTCTCCTTAAGGATTAAGCATCTTTCCTTAGGCTAGAAACTGATTGCTGCGCTCACCTGTGACCGCCCAGCTGGAGACAATAGACTTGCCTCCTGCTACACCCACCAAGATGGCAGACTCACTACCCGCTGTGTCCATCAAGTGCTGTGCCCACAGGGCAATCTGGTGACTATTGTGGGAGGGACATTTCAATCATATGTGAAAGACCCTGTTTGAGGGTATATAACTGATGAGGATTTTTAGGCTGCTTAATTTTAAAATGACTTATGATGAGGATTTTTAGGCTGGTTAGTTTTAAAACTGCAGATGAGATTCAGGCTCCAAGGAGTGGAATTTGTTTGCCCCTTTGTTGGGAAACATTTACATTTCTAAGGGAAACCTCTATCTGTGAAGATGCCTCCCTCTCTGTGCCAGGAAGAAGGGGGGATGGTCTTATCTCTAGAAGCTCTTAATCAATGCCAGAGGCAAGAACTTAAGTTGGCAACCTCAAGTAACTGACCCCCCCCACCCCCGACGAATCCTCCTTTGTCTTTAGCCGAGGATAAAATTCAAGCGGTGACTTCTGCCATTTACTCAATCCGGTTTAATTCTTATCTAAAAGTTGTGGGACCGCCAAATGGCCAGACCATATGGGCACTGATACCATTTTAACTTTTTTACATATTCTTTGTCTTGTAAAGAGATAACTCACATACCTATGCCTTAAATTTAGCCTTACTCTCCACCCAACTTTGCAGCAGCAGCAGCAGCAGGAGCTCTGACTGCCTGTGGGTCCTGTCCCCACGCACCAGCTCTGCCTGCCCATGGGTCCTGTCCCCATGCCAGCGGGGGCAGCAGCAGCGGCTCTGCCTGCCCATGGGCCCTGTCCCCCTGCCAGCGGGGGCAGCAGAAGCAGCGGCAGCAGAAACTCTGACTGCCCATGGGTCCTGTCCCCATGCTATTCTACTCTCTAAATAAAAGAGCACTACTGCCAGATCTTAAGGGTCTAAGAAATCTTTCTTTCGACTCCTCAGCTCACCGACCCAGCATCATAACCACTCTGTGCACCCCACTTCTTTGGTGCCCTTTCTTCCTTCGGGAAGAAAGTCCCCGGGCCATGGTCCTCAGATTTCAGCTCAGAATAAACTCACCCAAATTTTCATTTATAGATTGTTTATGGATTATTTTCATTGACACATATTTTAAAAGTATGAATTAATAGACTTGTCCCAACCGCAGTAGTAATGTAAGGCAGACACGAGTTTCAGAGATTTCCATTCCATCCCTATGTATGACCGTAGAGCTAAGGAAGCACAAGAGAGAACATTTTTTCTGCAGGGTATTGGGACTGGGAGTGGATTAGGAGGCCAGCAGACAGAGAGAAGGCTTCACAGAGGAGAGGAGGTTGGAGTTGAGCAATGAGGGCAAAGGAGGACTTCAACCATTGCTTCCCAGAGGGTTGAAGTCTGGAAAGAGCCCAAGGTGTAGAAAGCATAGCTGGTAGATTTTTCATTTTACTAGGGGCTTCAATGATTGAAATACATCATTCAGAAACATTACATGCCTTCAGACACATTTCTTAAGACAACATGTGATAACTCTTTTTTAAAAACTTGACCCCCAGCACAATGAAACAGCCCTGTTAAGATGACCTTTGCAAAGCCTTAGAAAAACTCTGGGATGTGGCCAACACATGGCCTTGTAATTCATAGCAAGAATTTGGAATTTAATCTGAGGAGGGTAGGAGCCACTGAAGGACTTTGAGCAGAGAGGTAGTGATCTAATTTATGTTTAAATGGATCCTTCTGACTGTGTGGGGAAGAGATTGCAGAAAGGCAAGTGTGAAAGCAGAGAGATGGTGATGGTTTGGGCTAAGGTGGAGGTGGAAGCGGAGAGACAGAATGGGCTTGGTCCTGTATATCTGAAGACCAAGTAGACGAGATTTGCAGATGGGATGTAAGAAAAAGAGAAGCATAGAAGTGGACTCCAAAACTTTTGGCCTGAACAACTGGGCAATGATGGTACCATCTACTGTGACAGGCAATTTTGGAGAGGAGCAGGTTTAGATGGAGAGCAGGTTATGGCATGGTGTTTGTTTCTGGACATGTTAAATTTGAGAGCTCGACTAGATAGATATTTAAGCCTAGATGTGAAGTAAGCAGTGTGGAGTTCAGGGGAAGTGTTGGAGCTAGATAAATACATTTGGGACTATACAGAAGTATTTAAAACTGGAAGATTGGAAGTGAGACAGTAAAGAGCAAAGTTGCTATGATTGAGCTCTAGGTCCTCCAGCCTTTAATAGTCAAGAAGAGGAGATGGATCCAGCAGAAGAACATGAAAAGGAGTGGCCAGGAAGAAGGAATAAATTTGGAGAAGATGGGTTCTTTGAAGTCAAGAGAAGAAAGTTTCAAGAATGAAAAAGTGATCAGTTATATCAGATGCTACTGATAGGTAAAATGAGAATTGCCTGTGTTGGGCGTGAGACTGGAGTTTATTGGTGATTTTGATAGGAGTAATTTTAGTAGGGTGGGAAGGAATGGGACCTGGATCATCATCTTCCTTTTCATCCCAAGCCATGACAGGATCCCAGAAGATTTCTGCACCTATATACCAATCTGGCCTTAACATTCCTTGATCTCTTTCCTTACCTCTTGAGCTCCGAAGAACGTCAATTAACCAATCCCAGCCTCACCCTCTGCATTGTGTTCTCACCCAGAACTGACCTCAGAAATGTTATACCAATAACCCACTCTCTAACCATAGCCTCCTGGGGGCTTTACACCCACAACGATTATATTCTGCTATCAAACCCTTCCTGGCTGCTCTTCCTTCTCTACCCAACCCAGATTATGTAAGTGATCATCTGAAACCACTATGACTAGTACATGGAACACAAGGCACTCATGCGGTGTAATCATAGAAGCCTCTTTATTTTTGTCCCTTTAATCCTGCTGAGTGGAGCTAGTCCTTCTCCTGCCTCTTGAAAACGTGGGCAGGTTCCATGGCTTTTCTGGTCTCTCAGTCCTATGTTCACTCTAGTCTCAATTCAGTAATTTAAAACATCCACTCCATATACTAATTCCAGTTCAGTGATTTGCAATGTCAGACCCAATATACTAATCACCACTTCAATCTTCATTCAAAGGAAAAACTTGATCTCTCTCTCCTTGTTGGGCCTGGAGGCAAATAGGAATTTTTGTTGTGGGTAGGGATTCCAAGCAGCTCCCCTTACCCCTTCCCATGGCCTTTCTTACTCCACGGCTGCTGTTTCTGACTCTGCTGGAGCAGTGAAACAAAGTGAGAATGAACCAAAATGTTTATTGAGAGATGGCATCATGCCCTCGATAGGCAGGGCAGATTTTAAAGCTGACTTCATTGTGGGCATATTCATGGTTCCCCAGAAGACCTCCTTCCCCCAACCCCACCCCCCTCCCAGGACCATCTGGTTGCCCTTCCTTTGATGTGGGCAGTGGCCCTCCTGATCAATTTCAGCTTCTGCCCCTTCTTGCCTCAAATCACTGGTTTCCTCTCTTCCTGACATGCTGCTCTTTGGGGCACAATACTTTTAAAAACAACCCCAGGCTGATATTCCTATTGTCGTGTCCGTACCCCAGGATCCATGCACTTTTAGAAGGAGTGTAGTTACTCCCTGGCAGAGAGCTGCTATCCCTTGCTCAGGTGTGAGTCTGTCACCTCTTGGAGGGGTCTTAAGTAGTTCTTCTTGCTAGACTTGGAGTGAGCAAGCACTCTTTCTACCCCTTTCTCCTGATGTTTGTGGTGGGTGTGGGATTCCCACAGCACAGCTTTTTCCAAATCTTCCATACAATATCTACCCCTAAGTCTTCAGCCTTACAATCCTTTCATATCTTCTGTCTGGGTGAGTGGTCCAAGAGTTGTGTGATGATGGCTTCTCAGATTATTCCCTTGGGAATTTCCATCTAGTAACTGACTTTGGTGCTGATACCCTACCTAGGCCCCTCATTGGGAGCACCTACATTCCTCAGCACCCTTGATTCTTTTGCACTTCTTTTATGTTTTTGTTAATGCAGTCATTTATTACACAAATATTTATTGAGCACAAACTATATGCCAAGTATTATTTTAGGTTATAGGGATGGAGGAATGAATGAAACAAAGTCCCTGTCTGTAGTACGTTGAATAGAGTCCCCCAAAATTTATGTTTGCCCAGAACCTCAGAATGTGACCTTATTTGGAGGTATAGTCTTTGCAGATTTAACTAGTTAAGGATCTCAAGATGAAATCATCCTGAATTTAGGGTGTGCCCTGAATTCAATGGCTAGTGTCTTTATCAGAGAAAGGAGAGGAGATATGGACGTACAGACCCAGCTAGAAGAACACCATGTGAAGATGGAGGCAGGGATTGGAGTCATGCTGCCACAAGCCAAGGAACCCCAGAAGTCACCAGAAGCTAAAGAGGCAAAGAAGGATTCTCCCTGTCGACAAAAAATAACCAAAAACCACTCTACAGATAAGAGAGATAAGGTGAGTTCTACTTGAACCAGAGTGAGGATTACAACCTGGGAAGGCCTTAGTGTTCCAGAGAAGGTTGGTTTTCAGTAGGGTTTTATACCTTTTTAGAACAAAGAACTACATTAAACACACCCAGGATACATATTCATCAAAGTTTCAAAGAGGTATTCCATTGCAAATTAGCAGGTCAAAATGACCCTGATGTGGGGCCCTGAGCTAACATCTGCCGTTAATCCTCCTCTTTTTTGCTGAGGAAGACTGGCCCTGAGCTAACATCCGTGCCCATCTTCCTCTACTTTATATGTGGGATGCCTGCCACATGTTAGCTCAGGGCCAGTCTTCCTCAGCAAAAAGAGGAGGATTGGTGGCAGATGCTAGCTCAGGGCTAATCTCCCTCAAACTCCCAAGTGTTACCGATAGGGTGGTACCAATAGGTGTGGGAGGGGAAGTATGCATTCTTATCTTAAGAGAGTGCATTCGTTCCTTTAATGGTTAAAGCAGATCTACAACATACGTTTGATGGGCCATAAGTCAGGCTTCTTTAGTTCAAGCTGAATCAGTTTTGAAACCAAATAGTTACCCCATATACCTCAACATGTGAAATCTTGTCATCCCTGACTAGAACTAAAGAAAGCAATATCTTGGGCTGGCCTGGTGGTACAGGGGTTAAGTTTGCACGTTCTGCTTTGGTGGCCTGGGGTTCACTGGTTCAGATCCTGAGTGCGGATCCTCGCACCACTTGTCAAGCCATGCTGTGGTAGGCATCCCACATATAAAGTATAGGAAGATGGGCACAGATGTTAGATCAGGGCCAGTCTTCCTCAGCAAAAAGAGGAAGATTGGCAACAGATGTTAGCTCAGGGCTAATCTCCCTCAAAAAAAAAAAAAAAAAAAGAAAGTGATATCTGGCTTCAGAATTCAAATCAAAGCCTTCTCTCAAAGTATTTTGGGCCTTTAAGAGAAGTAAATTCTCTTCCTTTGGAGCCTCAGCTGTCTTTCCTGAAAGTAATCATATGTTCTGGTCATTCTTCATTCCTTCAACAAATGTGTGCCAGGCACTGCATTTGGTTCTGGGAATACAAAAAAGAGAGATGTGATACTTAGCCTCAAGGAGCTTCCATATCAGAGACAGACATTAAAAACATGATTATTCAGATAATTGTTTAATTTTGCTTGTGAAGAGGACTATAAAAGAACAGCGCATGGTTCTATGAAGACTTATGAGAGGTGAACCAACATGGGAGGTCAGGGAAAGCCTTTCTTAGGAAGTGACAATTTGGCTGAGACCAGAAGGATGCATAAACATAAGCCAAATGAAGAGAAGAGGCTGAGAAAAATTTCCAACAAGGGAAAAACATGTGTGGGAAGACTAATGTTTTTGCTCATTGAAAAAGCTATCAGAGTTGGCTGCGTCTGGAGCACGGTAGATGCGGAGCTCACATAATTCTAGATGAGGCCAGAGGGGTGGGCAGGGGCTAGATCGTGCTGGGCTTTGTCAGCCAAGTTAAGGAGTTTTGATTTCATTCTTTGAGAAATGGGGAAGCTATCGAAGGATTTTAAACTAGGGGAAAGGATTCCATTTTTATTTTCAAATGATCACTCTGGCCTCTCTTTGGAGACTGGATTGTAGGGGGTGAGAGTGGAAGCAAGATGACCACTGGGAGGCTGCTACAGGCTTCCATAAATGACTTGATGGGAGATTGGACAAGGGCAGGTGAAATGGATAGGGAGAGGACATGTTACCGCCAAAAGGAGTCTTCCACTCACTGCAAAGACAAGCCGACAATCAAGAGGCACCCAAGACGAGAGAAAGGGTTTTTATTACAGCTTGCTAGCAAGGGGGAAGATGGCAGACTAATGTTCCAAAGAACCATCTTAAAAGTACAAAATTTTGAGGCAGTTGTATAGGGCAAATGGGCTGAAAAGGGGAGGTCTCAGAATGTTGACATCTGATATAGTAGTCCTTGGGATGCCAGATCATCTCTTTCTCCTGTGACAGGTGATGGATACCAGCATGGGGCTCTTTCCTGAAGGTTGTTACATTCCTGAGAAAACTTAAAGAACAAAGTTATCACCTTATCCTGATAGGGAGGTCTACGTATTAGCCAGGGCTACAAAAATAGCAGAGTATGCATATTGCACACAAGCAGATGCTTACTTATTTAGCACACGTGCAAACTAAAGCATTACTGACAAGTTAGGGGGTAGGGGGTGTCTGGTGGATGAGGGTCATTTACAGTTCTAACCTGGCTTCCCTCTGTAAGATGGCTTCCCTTATGCTAACCTATGTTAACCACTGGCTGTATTTACCTCAGTTATTTAGGTGGCACTAACAGATAGACTTTAGGAAGTACAGTGGGTAGGATTTGGTGATTGGTCAGAGGGAGAAGATGTCTTCGTTGTTATGGCTGCCATTACAAAACACCAGGGACTGTGTGTCTTAAACAACAGAAGTTTATTTTCTAACAGTTCTGGAGGCTAGAAGTCCAAGATCAAGGTGTCGGCAGGTTTGGCTTCCCCTGAGTCCTCTCTCCCAGGCTTGCAGCTGGCTGCCTTCTCCCTGTGCCCTCACATGGTCTTTTTTCTGCACGTGCACATCCCTGGTGCTTCTCTGTGTGTCTTAATCTCCTCTTCTTATAAGGACAGCTGTTAGATTGGATTAGTGTCCACCCTCATGGTCTCATTTGTAACTTAACTACCTCTTTAAAAGCTCTATCTCCAAATATAGTCACATTCTGAGGTACTTGGGGGTTAGGGCTTCAAAATATGAATTCTGGGACACAATCCATTCAATAACATAAGGTAAGAATGAAACCCATGATTCTGGGAGATGCAAAATAGTGAATTATGGTGTTATGTGCTGAGTTTGGGAAACCTGAAGAGAGAAGGAGTTTAGAGGAAAGACTGGGAATTCTGTTTTGGACCTGTTGAGTTTGAGATTGCCAAGTAAATATACAACTGAATAAACAGATTCATTGGTCTGGAGCTGGGAAGAAAGTCTAGGCTAGATATAGAAATGTAGGGGTTTGGGCACCTAGATAATAAACGAGGCTATGGTAGTGTCGGAAATTGCCTAAGGAGAGTGTGAGAGAGTGAGGAGAAAGGGTGCAAATCACAGTCCTCAAGGCACACCCACCAAGCGTAGAGGAGAAGCCAGCAAAGGAAACTGAGGTGGCTGGGCCCTTAGTCTCTTCTTAGCATGTACTAGCCTAAACAGTACTAACCCCAAATAAAATAGTGGAGCTACCCTGAAAGCACACTGCTTTGGACTATGGTGGTGGAGCAGTGTTGGTGAGGGGACTGGAAGTTACTATAACTCTAATTTTCATTAAGCGTCATAAGGAAGAAACCTATGAATCTCTTTAATAAAAGCAAATGCAGACCCTCAGGCTTGATGTGGGAGGAGGTTCTCTGAGACGGGTTTAGAAGTCTGGCCCATCATCCAGTCCTTCTATTGTTTCCCTTGGGGCTTTCTTACCACTGTCACCACCATTCTGAACTGGAGGGGGTTCATTCCTTTATAAAGTTCTGGCTTAAGCCAGAATTTTTTTTTTTTTTTTGAGGAAGATTAGCCCTGAGCCAGCTACTGCCAATCCTCCTCTTTTTGCTGAGGAAGACTGGCTCTGAGCTAACATCCATGCCCATCTTCCTCTACTTTATACGTGGGATGCCTACCACAGCATGGCTTTTGCCAAGCGGTGCAATGTCCACACCTGGGATCTGAACTGGCAAACCGCTGGCCGCCGAGAAGTGCAACGTGTGAACTTAACTGCTGGGCCACCGGGCTGGCCCTGCCGGAATATTTTTTGAGTTTATTGTTATATAGCGAGCCCTGTACTGAGCACCACAAGTAATAAACTGGAGGAAAAAAGTCGGTGCAATATTGGAGTATGGTTTTACTTTTCCATACTTATTCATCTCAACTGCTAGTTTTCCTCAGGGCAGTAGTTTCCAACTTTTTGTTTAACCGCAAAGGACTCCTTATGTTACTTTTTCCCAGAGGATCTAGAAATTCCTACAATATTACATGAGCTCAAATGAACTTGTGTGTAATAAGTGTCTACACCCTGAGTTTTTCATTTTAGTGAGTCTAGTAAATTTTCTTGTAGATAAATGTTCAATTGTTGTTAGGTCATTTCTAAATGTTGAAAATAGCTTTCAGACTCTTCTTATTTTCTTAGAGCCTAAGGATTCAGGGATCCCAGGCTGGGGATCCTGGTCCTAAAAGAATTGCTTTTCCTTGGTTGTGGGGAGATGATTATGTCACAGTCAATCCATTCTCTCTCTTTTCTCCTGCTAGCAGCACACCTGTTGCTAGCAGGCTTGTGTTTCTAATAAAAATATTTCAGACCCACCTGGAGTTAGTTTAAACTTCACTCTTCTAGTATTTCTCCAAGGGACAAGAATATCTGATTTTATATCCCATGGTGGCTAGCAACCAAAACACCCAAATGTATTTTCTAGTTTGAAAAACAATGGCTAAACGTTATAAATATATTAC
The DNA here is from genome assembly GCF_021613505.1 of Equus quagga. Lineage (NCBI taxonomy): Eukaryota > Metazoa > Chordata > Mammalia > Perissodactyla > Equidae > Equus > Equus quagga. The sequence goes on from NC_060281.1 coordinate 41,297,278, forward strand.
GTTATAAGACAACATATATATTCCAAAAGAATAGATTTAGACAGGCGACTGAGTTCATAAGAATCATCCTTCTTGAATTTGACTTTATTGCTGGAATTTTAGCTAAATATATTTGGGTTTGCATTTAATAAATACTATTTATAAATTGAAGGTTTATGTATTGCATATGAATGAAAAGGATTGTAGAATATTCTTATATCAGGGTTTTTCAACTTCAGCTCTATTGACGTTTTGGACCAGATAATTCTTTGTTGAGGCTGGGGGCTGTCGTGTGCATTGTAGGCTATTTAACAGCATCCCTGACTTCTACTCACTAGGTTCCAGTAGCATCCATCTCCTGAGTTGTGATGACCAAAAATGTCTGCAGGCACTGCCACTCTCTCCTGATCGAGAACCACTGCATTTTATAATAAGAAGAATCCACAAACCCTAAGACCGTTTTTCTCTTTAAAAGACATAGCCCTTTAAATGTTGATGACATTTTCTTCACATATGGTAGACATTCAAAAAGTGCAAATCTTCTGTTACCAGACTCTAGCGCTGAATTAAATCTTATTCTTCTTTATGTTTTTATGACTTAAACATGTGTCCTGATTTATTTGTGTCCATTACCCCAGACTGAAAGCCCAGCTTTTAAAATCATATTCCTGCTTACACACAGCACCTACAGTGGCAGGTGGGCTGCTCTGGGGTCTGGGGCCGTGATCTCCCTGGGGTCTGCAAGGGATAGATTTCCCGTGTTTGAAAATTGTCGAGGAATTTGGCCACAGGAGGGAGCACTATTCCTATGCTTGCTTATTTATTTAGTAACTATTGTCATACATGTTTGTCAGACAGAGTTCAATGATGCAGGGAATTCCTAATCTAGACATCAGAAACACAGCTAGTATATCAGTCAGGGTTTTCCAGACAAATAGAACCAATAGGATAAAAGGAGATTTATTATGAGGAATTGGCCCCCATGATTAAGAGGGCTGAGAAGTCCCATGATCTGCTGTCTGTAACCTGGAGACCCGGGAAGGCCTGTGGTGTAATTCAGTTCGAGTCTGAGGCCTGAGACCCAGGGAGCTGATGGTATCAATGCCAGTCTGTGGGCAGGAGAAGATGAGATGGGATGTACCCACATAAGCAGTGAGGCAGGATGAAGTGGCAAGTTCCTTTGCTTTTTATTCTCCTCAGGCCCTCAATAGACTGGATGATGCCTACCCACACTGGGGATGAACATCTACAGAGTCCACTGGTTCCAATGCTAATTTTATCTAGAAACACCCTCACAGACACCCAGAAATATGATTAATCTTGGCACCCTGTGGCCAGTCAAGTTGACACAAAATTAACTATCACAACTAGATTATATTTTGAGAATCTAACCACATCTCCATCCTTATAATCTAAACGCACGCCCACCTGCCACTGCATTTTGTTTTGCAGTTATGATTTTTGAAATCAGTAGTGTCTGGTAGCACCTGTAGATGAAAAATTGCTGAACAACACAGCTGTTTTAAAGAATTTGTCAGAATCAAAGTGTGAAAACTAACATCCTCTATTTTGAAGAACACACGTGGTATATGGTGACATTTGAGAATTGGTGCAGCCTCCAAATTTATATACTGTCTACAGGTATATTGAGAAGGTGTTATACATAAGGCAGGATTTTTTTCTTTTTATAAAGATTTAGCGTCTGTCAAAGTGTTTAAGATTTTGGCTTAGGAAGATAGTAGGCCTTAATAAGTGTACATCTGTATGCTTTAAAAAATAAATGTACGTACACTTCATACTTAGGTAACACATAGATAATATGCTTGAATTGGTTCTAGATAACAGCCAAAAATGATACAGCAAATTCGATGAAAAATTACTTGAAAGTAATTTAATTGGAGGAGGTAAATAGAGTAAAACCTTGTATGACATGGTGTGCTATTTATTAAATTTTTATTTACTCTTTTAAAAACCCAGCTTGTCATCAAATATGCCATAGTACTTTCTACTCCCTCTGCCAACACAGTGAGAAGCCATGTTCAGATATGAATCATCTAGGATGATGTAAGAAGAATTTAATTTCACTTTTCCCGGATGGTTGGAAATGGTCTGGACATTCCCCAGTTTACTAGACATGGAAGTGGAGTTTGAAAGTGATAGAGATGCATCTGTACATTTTAGTATAACCTTAATGCCTACGGAAAGGTCTCATAGGATCCAAATTGTATTATTTTAGGATGGCATAACTTAACAGGCAAGTACAGGGAATGGGTTCCACGTTAGCTGATGGGTAGTTGACTAGACCCCATTTTTGTTTTAACCCTTCTTATTGGGAACATTTCTAAACTATATTATATTTTTCTGCAATGGTAAATGAATCTGGTAATCTAGATCGTGATACTAAATGTAATTTCTTATTGATTAATACCCTGGCACTAGGTTTTACAGCAGGTAAATTTACTTTTGAATTCCACAGTATCTTATAATCAAAGCCGGCTCGGGCCAGCCGGTGGCACAGTGGTTAAGTTGGCACGTTCCTCTTTGGTGGCCTGGGATTTGCCAGTTTGGATCCTGGCTGTGGACATGGCACTGAATGGCAAGCCATGCTGTGGTAGGCGCCCCACATATAAAGTAGAGGAAGATGGGCATGGATGTTAGCTCAGGGCCAGTCTTCCTCAGGAAAAAAAAAAAGGGGGGGGGGTTGGGCAAGATTGGTGGCAGATGTTAGCTCAGGGCTAATCTTCCTCAAAAAAAAAAGCTGGCTGATGAGTGTAAAAGATGATGTCTGGATCCTGAGAAAAAAGCTGCTGGCTTTGCTTCCTCCTTTACTGGGAAACTGATTTCTATGGTGGAGAAATGATGATGGCAACTAGGACATAGATTTGCCAGGGAAGAACAAGGGGTGGGGCATTCCAGCCATACATGGAAAGCTGTAGGAGAGATTTGTGAGTGCTAACCCTAGGGACTAGAATGACACTGCTTCTTCCAATCTAACATACCTGTGATTACAAGATGCCTCATTATTTTATGTGCCCCTAACAAAGAAAAAAAATTCAAATAAATGATGACACAATGCTTTCCTATAATACAGATTTTAAAATTTTTAAAATTTTTGACTTATTTAGACATAGGTTTTTTTAATCATGTAACATTCTTTTAGGTAAAAGGGAAAATCTAAGCAAAACATTGGTTAAGGCATTCCTAAAACTTTTTTGTTTCAATGCTAAACCATGGCATAATCTTAAAAAAATTAATTTAAAAAGTCAATTAAACTTAACATATGAGCTACTAATCATGCGCATATCCTAGCTCATGTGGTGACAGTGTGAACAATATGGCCAGGGTCTTACTTGCTCACCACCTGGTCAAGGCCAAGTGTAAGACTTCTCTAACTATAAGGCACATCCTGATTTCAGAGATTTAAAGATGGTGAAAAAAATATGCATCATGGAATAAGTGTAATGTGATTTGTTTCTTCTTTCCGGCTTGAGTAAATTCCTGATATTAACTTGTTTTGTCATTTGTCTCTTTCAGATTAAAATTGAGTTAATCATGAGAAATATCAGAGTTTAAAGTGTGCTGGGTTCCTTTTTTTTTTTTTGGAAGACTAGCTCTGAGCTAACATCTGCCAATCCTCCTCTTTTTTTGCTGAGGAAGACTGGCCCTGAGCTAACATCTGTGCCCATCTTCCTCTATATTATACGTGGGATGCCTGCCACAGCATGGCCTGCCAAGTGGCACCATGTCCGCACCCGGGATTCGAACAGGCGAACCCCGGGCCACCGAAATGGAACTTTCGCACTTAACTGCTGCGCTGCTGAGCTGGCCCCTGGGTTCTTACTAGGTAGGGTTTTACTGCATTTTAAGTTAAATGGTCTTAAAGCCTTTTCATTTATTCACATAGATGTTTTAAGAAGCACTTTCCAAATCTACATCCCATATGGTTTTATTGCACTATCTGAAAATGTCACTGGGAAATGATCAAATAGGCCATAAAACTGAGGAGTCGAAAAATGTTGTATTGTGCAATCACTGAAACTTCTGTAGTTAGTTGATAATTAAGTGAGAAATCGATATATGTGAGTAGAAAGTACTAGGGGGTCTAACCTTAATAATACTACCTCCTAGCTAGTCATGGTCTCATTGACTGATAAAGTTTTTTAAAATTAGAATTTCCAAACTTTGAATGACATGAGAACATCATAGTTCACTAAAGCAGCTCTTCCATTAATCCAGAAACTGGACTGCAGTTAACCAATAACTTCTGTATCAGTGACATAATTTCCTGCAAAATTGTTACTTGTTAATGGTTAACTTCTCTCTTAGTTGTTCACAGCAGGGGGTAGTTTTCTTACATCAAAGTCGTCTATTTATTATAATTCACTGTAGCTGAAGACTTTTTACCCTAAAACAAAACTAAACAAAAACCTCCCAGGTACTAAGAGATAATATTGTTTTACTTCGGTAATGGTCAGTGAACTAAGGAAAATCCTTCAAAGCACTAAATAAAAAATTGATAGTCCAGACTGCACGTCTAAGATTTCCCCAAGAATAGCTTTTTAATGATGATGGAGCCAGAGACATAGCCATCTAAGCACACTTGTTGGGCTTCAAGGATAGTGATTTTAATTTTGGAATTTAAAAGAAAGGAAAGCAAAGGCAATTTTGTTCTGAGGTTACATAGAATTGAGGTCAGTGGAAAAACGTAGGCTGTCAATAACGTGAAAATATGAAAGAAGCCCCTGGAATATTGGAGACAGCTCTAATCCAGTTTCACTGCATTGTTCTGTTGTTCCCAATTGGAATTACAAAAGGATTATCACAGTTTACCAACAAAAATATCAGCAACCACGATACTCTAGTTTTTGCTTTAATGAAATCTGATAATAGCTTGAATTAGGCAGCAAGCCCAGTCGTCACCCCAGAGTATTTTGAATTCTTGGGACAGGGAGGGAGGCATTAACTGCTTACTAAGCTTTGGATTTGTTTATTTTTATAAACAGTGCTTTGGATATGTAAATAAGATATTTAAACCTGCTTACTTAATGATGATGCATATAAATAACTGAGAGCTAAGAGATAGAAAACCAAAACTTAGTTTGACATAGTAAAACCCTTCCTAAGGTGTTTGCCAGTTTGTAGACTGAAGCTGAAGAAAATGAGTAACAATTTTATTAACTCAGAATTGAGGAAAGTCTTGCTCCTGTTGAGAGTGACAAAAATAATTTAATTGTAAGTGAAGAGACTGGAGACTTGCCTGAAGCGTTGAAAGGATTTTGAGCTTAGGTTGCTCAGCTTCATGAGAGTTTTTTTCTCCCCATAGCCGGCCTGTTAAATCACCGAGGAGGAGAAATTGCTTTGTTCAAATAGCTTTTTTGTTCAAAGAATCAAAGTATCACAACAAACTCCTGGTGAGAGAGAGTAAATCATGCCATAAGTGGAATTGCCCAAAGAAAACTTTCAATATTACATTTGTGTCCAGCTGTCCTGCAGGCAAGTAAAGTGAGCCTCGCAGCTTCTTACACCTCCCACGGGGCAGAAATCATTTAAAAAGCCAAGCTCTTTGCTCTAGTCCTTGCTTGTCATAATTGATCAACTCTCATAAGGGTTCTGGTTTTCTGTAAAATAGTATAATACTTCATTCTTCAGTTTCCAGAAACCAGAGTGCATGAGAACAAAACAAATTGATGATACAAATAATGTGTATGGCCAATAGACACACCGAAACAAATCAAAGAGTGAATGAATTGATCATTACTTGAGTGAATGAATTGACAATCGCTATAGTCCAAGTCCTGCCACATCTGTCTCTCGTACTTCATGCAACTAACTGAACTATCATTTAAAGGCTCTTGGAGACATTTGATGGTTAGAGTTTTCTCATTCACCACCAACCCTAAACTTAGCTTCAGTCCACACTAAAGCCTGTATGAATATCCAGGTTCCAAGACAGGAAGGAAATGAGTATAACTAACAGATGTAAACCAGATGCTGTTTAGAATAAACAATATGTGTAAAGGAGGTGGTGATTGGCTAGAACTGGCACTACTGGAACTACTAACAATAGATATTATGAGCTGAATTGCATACGCCTCAGAATTCATGTGTTGAAATCCTAAGTTCCAGTATCTCAGAATGTGACTGTATTTGGAGCTAAGTCTTTAAAGAGGTAATTAAGTTAATATGAAGTTGTGAGGCTGGGCCCTAATCTAACATGACTAGTGTCCTTATAAGGAGAGGAAAGTAGGACACAGACACGCACAAAAGGAAGACCATGTGAAGACACGGGGAGAAGACGGCCATTTACAGGCCACGAGAGAGGCTCAGAAGAGACGAACGCTGCTGACATCTTGATCTAGGACTTCTAGCCTCCAGAACTGTGAGAAAATAAATTCCTGTTGTTTACGCCACCCAGTCTGTGATACTTTGCTATGGCAGCCCTAGCAGACTAATGCAATGGACACAGAAATACTCTGCAAATAGGAAGCGTTCCCTCCACAGCACCTTCTCACTTTAGAAACTCTGAGGTTATGCTGTTCTTTTAAATTTAAATACATAGTGTGTTATCTGTTTTATAGGCTAAATATTTTAGCCTCAGAACATTACCATAATTTATCTATTACACTTTTTTCTTATGATCATACACAAAAAAGATGTTTTGGAATACAAGAAATTTGTTAATTGACGACTTTTTTATGATGTAAGAGTCGGAAAGAGAACAAATAGACAATTTTTCAAAATATAACAAGTACTGGAGCTGGCCTGGTGGTGTAGTGGTTAAGTTCGCATGTTCTGCTTTGGCGGCCTGGGGTTTGCAGGTTCGGATCCCAGGCACAGACCTACACACTACTCATCAAGCCATGCTGTGGCAGTGTCCCACATACAAAATAGAGGAAGATTGGCACAGATGTTAGCTCAGGGCCAATCTTCCTCAAGCAAAAAGAAGAAGATTGGCAACAGCTGTTAGCTCAGGGCTGATCTCACTAAAAAAAAAAAAATATATATATATATATATATATATATATATATATATATATATATATACAAAATAAGTGCCAGCATTTATAATTAGCTGTATTAAATGTTCTGGTTGTATCATCTTATTTAGTTATCACTACAACCTATGAAACAGGTAATAGCATTCTTTCCATTTTACAGATGAGAAGACTGTGGGCATAGAGAGGTTAAAAAGCATGTTCAATGCCAGGCGTCTGGCTTTAGAGCACATTCCTTTAACCACTCCATTCTTTGATTCAGAACACATATAAAATGCCTAGCACAGTCCTTACTGGGCACACGGTATTTATTAAATGGTACTTGCCTCCCTCCCCTTTCTAAGACATGATTGACACAGTAGAGAATTCACCAGAACCAGATGAACAATATGCTGATATTATGAATTGTATGCTGGGACCTGGAAATGTGTTTGTTTGGAAATTGTCAAACCTCAAGTTACAGTGGATACCCTACTCAAAAATGCAACATAATGGAATTACAAATAATAATTTTTATGTTGACAAATGTGCATTTATTTAGTTAATGATGTTCATTTGGGACCACCATTTAAAAAAGATTTTTTTTTAATCTGAATTTTCCTATCAAGAGACATAAAGAGTTTCTGAAATAGGAGGCCAGGGCAATCCTTCAACAATACTTCAAAATTCCTATAAGAATCTCGGGGGACCCAGAAGCCTTGTCATATCTCTGCAGGACTTTCTGTCTCCTCCTTTCAAAAAAATATCCTTTTGGTGGTGGTTAGAAGATGGTGGAGAGACTATGCCATGATGTGAAAATGGGGCAGAAAATTGGCAGATGGGGAGGCATTAAAGATAAACTTTGTTTTAGCCCCAACATTTGCTGAGAGTTAGATTAGAAACTATCTAGCAACTGAAGAGAAATTGACCACTCCTTGGTCCCAACTTGTAGAGTTTCACAGATGAGAGGATGAGGGGGTGCTGATGGGATGTATGTCTGTGTGTGTGCACATTCCCAAGATCTACTGCTTGAACTCAGTCGAAAACAAATTTTTCTTCCCTTCCTTCCTTTTCTTTCTTTTCTTCTCCCCCTCTGCCTTCCTCCTTTCATTCTAGGGTATACTGTTGAGTGTTGGGAAGTACAGGAGAGGTAAACAAGGTGGAGATGGGTGGAGAAAGGACAGAATATTTGCGATACTGTATAAGTGAGTAACAGTGCTTTGGCCAGAGTAGGTTCTGAGCTAGGATTTGATAGTAATGAATGAATGAATGAATGAATGAATGAATGATTGTGTGCGTTAGGTCAGCAGCTAAGGTCCGGGACTGGAGGTTAGAGAGTCAGAATGGGTAGGGCCATAGGTTTGTATACAGTGACTTATTATGAAAATGCTTTCAATGTAATTGGTAAGAAGCCAGGCAAGGGTGAGATTTCAGGTAACGTCCCATGGAGGGCAGCTTCACCTGGATTCCACAGAGGAGCTCTGAAGTATACTTTATGACTTAGGATTAACCTGACTGTAAGCACGGAGGTCGGCTTTCAAACTCTTGCACTGGTCAGTCACAGAGTAAGGGGCAGTGGGTAGGTGTGGGGTTGTGGAAGGTAGAGGTAAGAGGAGAAAGAGAAACTATCACGCTCTCTCTGCTAGTTCAAATGATGCTGCTCCAGGAGCCTGAAGGCCACCTGTGAAGAAGAGTCAAAGGTGTGGCACATAGAAGCCAGAGGTGGGACACACAGGGATCTGAGACAATCTGGGCTGAGCACTGACAGTACCCATCTCAGGTAGCGAAGCCTTGGCTTCCAGACTAAACCCAAGGCAAGGTTGTTTTCTCTCTGCTCGGTTGTTTTCTGCTAAGTCTGACCAATTGCTGTATATGTAATATCTAGAATTGATCACACTCATCTGCACAAGAGAAGAAGGAAGATTTATCTTAAAAAGAAATATATTTATTTGGTGCATACCGTGTGAAGCACTTCTTGAAGCACTGTCTATTCATTATCTCTTTTAATCGGCCTATATGGTTGGGATTTTATTGTTTATTTTATAGATGAGGAAACGAAGGCTTAGAAAAGTAAGGTAACAGAGCCATGGTGACACAGCTGGTAAGTGATGGATCCAAGATTCAAAACCAGGTTACAAGTATCATGTATAAATAAAACAACACAACACATCTGTTTTGAAATAGTGAAGCAAGTTAAAATCAACTTTGAGACTATCGCTGTGAAATAGGTGCAAATCTTTACTAAGTTAAGAGATTTAAATAATTTGATGAATGCTTTGCAACGTGTATGCATTTTGAAATATAAAATATCTTTAGTCAGCAATTTTCTTTTTTCTCTCTTAGAGTAAAATTCTATCATTACCAATAAATATTGAGTGAGCCAGTTTCAGAGGTCAGATTCTCTGTCATCTGGAACATAGGATGTTTGGTCACATCTGCTAACTAAGTGTAGGAAGAAGCACTCCTTCAAGAGTGAGGGTTTGTGCCTAACTGACCTGTGGCAGCCACCCAGACCGTCTGACTTGTTTATTGACTCCGGTGAATTTGACTGTAGTTGAAAACCTCAGGCAATTCTTTTTCTTCCTTGCTGTGAAATAATTGTCTAGAGACAGGGGAATCCTCCAGGTGGCTAGTTAAATGCCTCCAGAAGGCATGGGGCATTGATGAATCCCTCTGAGGATGTCTGCAATTTACAAGCGGCCTTAATGGTCAAAGAATCTCATTAATCACACCCCTCTGAAGGGGGTCTTCAGAAGTGGCATGTTCATAAAGCAATTGTAAAGTAGATGTGATGCAGCGTTTCAGCATCTCTGGATGAGACTCTCCAATGTAGAGTTCTTTATCTTAAGAAAACCCACACTGATATTTAAAGTAGTTACTATCTTTTTCAACATTACTAGGTTCTATTAATTTTTTTGCATATACCTCTCCTCCTAGCTCTCAAGGTCTCAAACCCCCTTTTTCCCCAGGCCTATCAGTCCAGGAGGTAAAACTGGTTGACATTTATTAATAAGGCCCAGCTTCGGGCCAGCCCTGGTGGCCTAGAGGTTTAGTTCATGGCCCTCTGCTTTGGCGGCCTGGGTTCAGTTCCGGGTATGGACCTACACCATTCTGTCAGCAGTGGCTCATATACTGAAAAATAGAGGAAGACTGGCACAGATCTTAGCTCAGGGCAAATCTAACTTGGCAAAAAATAAATAAATAAAAAGATAAAAATAAGGCCCAGCTTGGCAGGCTCTCCTTCCTATGAAATGTGCATGTGCATCCCATAACCGTCCCAGCCCCGAAAGTTCTCTCCAGTTATTTCTAGGAGTTCCCAGGAGGTGAACCCTTAAGTCTGCACAGCTTCTTTCTGCATATCCCTCATTCCCTGCTCTAGCTCCTTTAGGTGCCATTTCCTACTGAGGCCTCTACCCCTTGTGAAGCCAGGCACCTGCGCACTGTCACCTCTGTGGGGTGATGCTGTCTCTTGCCAGGCACCACCACCATGAATGTCATGTCAGAGTCCAAGGGGTCCAGGGGAGCACTACCAAGGCGACTCTGCTCCCTGCACCAGAATGCCTCTCTCCTTCCCCTCTCCCTCCCACATTATATTTCCACATGGTATAAAAGAAAGGCTGTTTGCTCTCAATGCTTTACGGAATTTATAGTGAAATGATTATTTCAGATTTTACTAAGAGCCATGTCCAATTCCCCATAATGAGTACATGGGGATTAGAAGCTAACAAATGAGAGCTAAACTTCAGATTACCCTTACCCCGCGATCTAGGCTTTGTTACTGGGACCAAGCTTACTTCTCTTCCTACCTTTTACTTTAGGATGAGTGTTTTCTCAGGTGATGCCTCAGTTTCTCATAAAACCACATTCCTGGCGGGTCCACCTAACAGTGTGACAGACATGCTCAAATACAGGTGAATCCCTGCAGTGGGCGTAGAGCTGAGACACAAGCTAGGACATCTTTCCTTCACCCCCTTCCTCCCTCCCCATCCCTCCCTGTGCCTTCCTTCCTCCCTCCCTCCCTTCCTTTCTCTCTCCTACTCCTCCTTTTCATCTCTCTCCTTTTACACACATACATATATAATATTCATTCATTCATTGAGCACCAACTATGTGCCAGGCAGTGCTCTAAGCACTTCAGATAGAGCAGCAACGAAATACACAATGTCCCCTCTCCTGGACGTCCTAGAGAGTGGCAATGTCTATGAACAGCAAATAGAATAGGGTGTTGTGACAGATGGTGACTAGCAGATCGTTTACTTGGGGTTATTAGCGAAGGCCTTCCTGATGAGGTAAACATTTGTCTGAGATCTGAATGACAAGACCCAACTATACAAAAACCAGGCATTTAAGCATTTCATGCAGAGAAATAGCTGTATTTATGTATTTATTTATATTATATGTTATAATCTGCTTCTGAGAGCTTCCCTTGCCTCTAAAGATGTAAGAAGTGGGATTTTACACCGAACCCACCCCTGGTTGGCTTGTTCCACTCACCCAGATGTGATGCGGGAGCCCTTGTGGAGCAGGACCTGGCATGAGTGACCCGGTCTCACAGGGCCTTCCGCTGTGGGGATCCTCTGCAGATCCCTGTTGGGGCAGAGCCACATTCTCAAGTCACTGCGTGCTCTAATGGGGCCTCTGGGCATATGGTTTTCAGGGTTTCTAAGCTCATTCCACAGGGAGGGGAGCTTCAGGGAAACCCCAGCCCAGGGGCAGAGTCACAGTGAGGAGAAGGCAGTGGGAAGCCACATCCCCCTCATTCTCAGGCAATTTCAGGTGCCACGTAATTAAGCTCTAGAAGATGAAGAGTAGGGATTTCTCCAATCTCCAGGGGCCATTTCTCATGGAGCAGGAGCATAAAACCTGGATTCCCCAACATGGCTAAGGGACTCAGGGGGCTCTGGCACCACCATGAGGGTCAGGGTCTCCCTTTCAATTCCTCAGAGGGGACATTGGTCACTACAGGCTGGGCCTCCTCTCAGGCAGCCTCAGTGATTTTTCCTGGCTTTCAGGGCCCTCCAAGGTGGGGGCTCTGCCATCTCACATCACTGTCCTTCACCACGGGCTCCTCCAACAGACACAGGCCTCCTCAATGTCTCCTGGGAAGGCCTGGGAGAGATGACTATTTGCCTTTTGGATTCTTCCCAGTCTTATTCCTCTGTAGTCTTTCTCATCTTCTTTTCTTCATGAGGATTCCTTTTATTTCCTCTCCATCTCTTCACTGTATAACATCCAGTCAATTCTTCAAGGCCCATCTCAAGACTCATCTCCCCTGGGTGGCCCTCCTCGATAGCTGTTGCTCCCATTAATCTCTTCTTTCTTGAATGCCCACGAGCACCTAGAATCTTACTCACACAATCTTGGTTGTTCCTTTTCCTCCCTTTTCCCATCCCCCCTTTCCCTTCTCTGCCTCCCCCATTTCTTCCTTCTTTTCCTCCCTTTCTTCCTTCCTTCCACATAAGAATAAACATATTCACCTCAACTCTTTTTGGAAAAAAAATTATTACTAAATTTTGAATATATAATAATAATATTTTAAATGGATGTGAGGAGTATAAAACATCAACAATAATACGAAGACATGTATGTGCCCCACCCCACCAGCTCAAGAATGAGATATTACCATTTCCCCTATATTGCAATGTGTCCCTACCAGATCCCATTCCCCCACCCCCCACCCCCCCAGATAACCACTCTCCTGAGCATTGTGTCTATCACTCTCCCTTACTTTTCTTTACAGCTTTACCACTTGGGATCCTTAAACAATGAATTATTTAGTTCTGCATGCATTTGAATTTTATACCAGTGGAATTTTACTATATATACTCAGCTGTGTCTTGTTGTTTAGGCTCCACTTATGTTTGTGCAGAGCCTTCCATGTTGTTGCATGCTGCTGAGTTCATTTTCACTGCTGTGTGATGTCCATTGTCTAACTGTATCATCTATTTATCCATTCTATTGTTCTTCCATGTTAGAATTATCTTTTTTCTTTTTATGAGAAAAGCTAAACATTCTTGTAGATGTTTCCCGAAGCACATGTGTAGGAGTTTCTCTAGGATATGCGCAAAGTAGAAGAAATGTTGGTTCTGAGGGTGTACACATATTCAGCTTTACAGGATACGCCCAAAGCCTTCCAAAGTGCTTGTCCTAGTTTAGAATCTCACCAGGGGTGGATGAGAGTTCCCGTTGCTCTTCATTCTTGACTATCTTGTTTTGTCATCTCTTAATTTTTGCCTATCTGGGGGCAAAATCTTGGAGGCTTTAGTTAGAATTTCTCTCATTTCTAAGGAAGCTAAACATCCTTTCACATATGCTTATTAGTCATTTAGTTTGCCTCTTTCATTAAAAGCCTGTTCAGATCTTTTGCCATTCTAGAAATTGAGTTAAGTTCTTTTTTTCTTTGCTTTTTTGCATGTTGAATAGTTCTTGATATATTCTCAGTAATGGTCCTTTATTGTTTATATATTTTGCAAATACCACCTCCTACTTTGTGGCTTTTTTCCCCTCTATTTATAGCTTCTTTTTCAAACAGAAGTTCTTAACTTTAATTAAGTTAGATGTGTAAATCTTTTCCTTTTTGCTTTGTGCTTTTTGTGTATTATTTATGAAATTCTTTCTACCTTGAGGTCATGATGATATTCTCTTATATTGCCTTTCAAAGTTTTAAAGTTTTGCCTCTCACATTTAGGTATAATCCACCATGAATAGATTTGTGTGTGTGTTGTGAAAGAGGGCTCAAATTTCATTTTATTTGCATGGACAACAAATTGTCTCAGCATCGTTTATTGTGTAGTCTCCAATAATATATTGCTACCTCTGTCATATACCAAGTGTCCAAATGTAATGTAGATCTGTTTCTTTGCTTTCTCTTCTGTTCCATGGGCCCAGCTGTCTAAGCCCACAGCAAAACTATGCTCTCTTAAGTATTATGGCTTATAATAAGTCCTGATATTTTCTGTGAGGCATGTCCAAACACATTTTTCTTCTTTTTAAAGGATATTTTTGGTATTTTGTTCTCCCATAACAACAACAGCAACAACAAGAGATAGAAGAAAGAAATTAAACTGGAAATGAAAAAGAGGAGATAACTAAAGATGCTGCAGATATTGAAAAGAAAATCAGAGCATATTATGTACATTGTTACACCAATACATTTGAAAACCAACAAAATAAAAAATTCTCCAAATACATAACTGAACAATCTAACTCAGGAAGTAGCATTTTTTTAGAATTTTGTTTTCTGTTTATTGTTGATAATGTATACAAATGCAGTAGATCTTTATGTTTATTCTTTGTCCAGAAATGTAAACTCATTAATTCTGACAATTCATCCATAGATTATTTTAGACTTTCTATACATATATTCAGATTGTTTGGGAAGAAGAAATTTAGTTTCTTCTTTCCAACCCACATATATTTTATTTCTTTTTCTTTGCCTTACTGCCTTGGCTGGAAACTTTGCCTGCATCGACTAGCAGGCAAGTTCATCTTGTCATCCATCTCAAAGAGAATGCTTTCAATGTTTCATCATTAGATATAATATTTGTGGTAGGGGTTTTTTTTTGGTGGATAATCTTTGCTATGTTAAGATAATTCTCTTCTATTCCTAGTTTACTAAGAGATTTTATCCTCAATGGAATTTGAATTTGATCTGCAATTTTTGAAATAGTTGTGATGTTTCTCCCTTAATCTGTAACATGGGGAATTAAATTAATTGATTTGTCTAATGTCAAATCAACTTTGCATTCCTGGCATAAATCCTACTTAGTTATGATATAGCATCCCGGATTTTGTTTGCTAATATTTAGTTTAGAATTTTTCCATTTATGTAATTTTCTCTTTTTTTTAATCATACTTGGCAGATTTTGGTGTAAAAGTGATGCTAGCTTCTGAAAGAGTGGGTATCAGATCAAAATTACAGTTCCTTAATGTTTGGCAGAACTCACCAGTGAAATCATCAGTGAAGTTGTTTGGGTCCTGTTAGTTGTTTTTATTTTAATCAGATTTGGGAAGTTATATATTTTTAGGAATATGTCCATTTCATTCTTTTTCAACTTTATTGGCATAAAGTTGTTCATGGTGTCCTCTTATCTTTTAAAGGTCTGTGGCATATATGGTATGTTCCATCTTTTCCATTTCTTCCATTGTTCCTTCATGCTGCCATTCTTTGAATTAATTTCACCAGAGTTTTGTTAATTTTTAAAATCTTCTCAAAGAACCAACAGTTGGCTTTGTTGGTCATCTCTATGGTATGCTTTATTCCTTTGTAATTTATTTCCGCTTCTTTAAAAAATTACCTTTCCTTTTATTTCCTTCAGTTTATTTTGCTATTGTTTTTCCAACATCTTAAGATGAAAATTTATTTATTTATTTTTTTAGCTTTTCTATCCATTATCAGAGGTTGGCAAACTATGGCTAGTGGGCCAGATGTGGCCTGCTACCTGTTTTTCTAAATAAAGTTTTATTGACATGCAAGCAAGGTAATTGGTTATGTATTATTTATGGCTTATTTTATGCTACAATGGCAGCAACCACATGGCCCACAAAGCCTAAAATATTTTAGTGTCTGGCTCCTTATAGAAAAAGTTTACTGACCCCTGCATTAGGTCAAGGTCGTTAACTATATTGTTCAAATATTTGTTGTTCTTATAATTTTTTTGTCTGCTACTTCTGTCACTTATTGAGAAAAGAGTGATATAAATTACCATAAAACTCAATTTGTCTTTGTAGTTTTGTCAGTTTTGCTTTATTTTGGACCTACAGGTATTGGATGAATACAAATGTATCTTCTGGTGAATTGAGTTTTTTAGTATTAGGATAAGATCTTCTTTATTGCTGATGATCCTTTTTGTCTTAAAGTCTCTGTCTGCAGTTAATATACCATCACAGATTTTCTCTTCGTTTGTTTTTGAATGGTACATCTGATATATATTTTCCCATCCCTTTGCTTTGGTGTTCTTTTATTTTTTGAGATAAAATTTACTTAACACAAAATTCATCATTTTAACCATTTTAAATGTATGCTTCAGTAGTTTTTAGTATATTCACAATATTAATACAATCATCACCACTATATATATATTTTTTAAGATTTTATTTTTCCTTTTTCTCCCAAAGCCCCCTGGTACATAGTTGTGTATTTTTAGTTCTGGGTCCTTCTAGTTGTGGCATGTGGGATGCCGCCTCAGCATGGCCTGATGAGTGGTACCATGTCCTCGCCCAGGATTCGAACCAGCAAAACCCTGGGCCACCGAAGCAGAGCTCTCGAACTTAACCACTTGGCCACTGGGGCGGCCCCCATCACCCCTATTTAATTCCAGAACATTTCCATCATCCCAAAAAGAAACCCTTTTACTCCCAACTTCTCCCTCCCCCCATCCTCTGGTAATCACTAGTCAACTTTCTGTCTCTATGGATTTACCTATTCCGAATGTTTCATGTAAATCGAATCGTACTAAATGTGACCTTCTGTGTCTGGCTTCTTTCACTTAGCATAATGTTTTCAAGGTTTATCCATGTCGTAGGTGGTATCAGTACTTCATTCCTTTTTATGACTGAATAATATTTCACGGTATGACTACACCACAATTGTGGTATATCCATTCACCAGTTGATGAACATTTGGGTTGTTTATATTTTTTGGCTATTATAAGTAATGCTTCTATGAACTTTTACATATATGTTTTTGTGTAAACATATATTTTCACTTCTTTTGAGTATATGCTTAGGAATGGAATTGCTGGGTCATATGGTACCCTATCTCTAACTTTTTAAGTAACTGCCAAACTGTTTTCCAAAGAGGCTATATCATTTTACATTCCTACTAGAAATGTATGAGGGTTCTAATTTCTCCACATCCTCATCAACACTTGTTATTTTTTTTGTTGTTGTTTCAAACTATTTTAGCTATTCTAGTGGGTATGAAGTGGTAGCTTCTATGTCCTTTAAGTTTGGGTGTATCCCTTGTAAACAGCTTAGAAGTGGTGTTTTTCCCATGTCTGACAACCTTTTTCCTTATTTGTTGCATTTAGTTCATTGCTTTTATTGTGATTGCTGACCTAACTGGATTTATTTTTATCACATAATTTTGTACTTTCTATATGTCATACTATTTAAAAAAATTTTTTTTTCTTTCAGATTAATACTCTTTCTTTTTCCTCATTCCACTTTTCTCCATATATCAGTTTGGAAGTTAAATTCAGTATGTCTATTTTTTTTAAGTGGTTATACCATAGACATTTTCACATGCATTCATAACAATATTTCAAGTTATCATGATATTTATCTTCCTCTACAAAAAGGTTCTTGTAATACCTAAACTTTGATCACTCTCCTCCTCATTTATATGCCATTATTTTCTGGTAGTTTAGTTCTAATTGGATCACAAATCCAAAGCATCAGACATTGTTATTATTGTTTCATGTAGTCATTAAAAATATTTACCGCATAGTTAACAATGTCTGTGTTCATCATTCCTTCTTGCCTTTCAGACTTTTATTTGAGATCAGTTTTTTTATGCCTGAGCTAAGTTCTTCAGAATTTTCTTTAGCCTATTGCTGGCAAATGCTCTTACTTTGCATTCATTTTTGAGAAAGGTAATTTTGCTGGGTACACATTGCACGTTTACAATTATTTTCTCAACACATTGAAGATCTTATTCTACTGTCTTCTAATTTCAAGTGTTGCTTTTGAGAAGTCAGCCATTAATCTAATGGTCTTTCCTTTCTAGGTATTTTGTCTTCTCTCACTAGTGGCTTTTAGGATCATCTTTTTGTACATTTTTTTATGGCAGATTCACTTCAATGTACCTAGGTGGTGATTCTTTGAATATATCCTATTTGGGATTCATTTGACTTTCTGAATATGAGGTTTTATACCTTTCAACAATTCTGGAAAACTCTTTAAATAATGCCTCTGCTCTATTATATCTATTTCTCCTTCTGGAATTTTGATTAGAGATATGATAAATAGTCTTACTTTAGCCTCCAACCTTTCTTTCATATTTTTCATTTATTCATGTTGCTGTGCTGTCTTTGGATAATTTCTTTAAATGTATTTTCTAGTTCAATAACTCTCTTTTTGGATGTGACTAATCTGCTATTTAACTTCTCCATTGAGTTTTTAATTTTAATTATTGTGTTTTTCATTTCTGGACATCCTATCTTACTATTTTTTTAAAACTTTGCTGGGTAATTTTTTTGGTCTCTTGTTCCTTACTCATATTTTCAATAATTTTATTTCTTTGAACATATTAAACATAATTATTTTATGTTCTGCCTCTAGTAATTCCAGTATCTTAAATCTTTGCAGATCTGGGTTTTTGTTTTTTGTTTTTTTTGTCTGTTGTTTCTTCAGGCTTTGTTTTTTTTGGTCTATTGTTTCTTCATTCATGGCTTGTTTTCTTTTAAGTTTTATGTTTTTTTTGACTGTGAGTTCGTGTTCCTTGGAACATTATCGGTGGGAATTATTTGTAGATTGAGTAGAAATTGTTCATCCAAATGGGATTTCTGTTGACTCTCTCAGCCATCTGAGAGTATTTCCAACTCAGAATCAGTTCAAATTTAATTCTCTGGTTTACATTCTTTTAGATCATGAAGATAGAGTAATTAGGTTTAAAAGCTACTTGGGAGTCAACTATTATGATTATGAATTATCAGGGGAAATTCCTTGGTCCCTCCCTCCCACCTTTTCCTTTAGCACAAATGTAAAAAACAAGCTTGTCTCCTTTCTGTACTTGCTCTGTGAGGAGGGTTAATTCTTGTTGACCATTACATTTGTGGTGTAACTCTTTGAGGTTCCAGACTCACATCAGGGCCTCCTCTTAGACTGTCCATCTTGGGAAGTCCCTAGACTTATCTCTTGTGCCTACCTCCCTGTGCAACTATCAAAAACAACAGTTTCAGGTCACCAGGGCATAGGCAGGTATACTTAGGGTTAAAGCTGATTTCAATGCTTGCTTACCTCCCAAGGTTTCTGCTTTCACTCAGCTTTTGACCTTTCTGAATTCTTTTCATTCTTGCTAAACTGACAATGCATTTAAAAGATTTAAACATTTTTTTTAATCCAGCATTTTTTATTGTTTTAGAGGAAAAGTGATTCAAAATATTTAGTTCAACATGTTGGAAATGGAGTTCTATGAATATTCTCTTTAAAGGATCTCTAAAGGCAGAAACAGTATATGAACACATAGATCCCACAATAGCATCTAACACAATGCTAGGCACATTACAGTAGCTATTAAACTCTGCTCAAGGTGCCTCCCTTCTTCCTGCATCTCTGCACTACCCTTCACTCTCAGAGTAATTCATTTAACAAATATTTATTAAACACCACCCTAAGTGCTGGAAGATCCAGGCAAAATAATATTTTCTTTTGCAGCACAAAGAAAATAGAAGCTCTCTGTGTGAATTCTCTCAACTTTCCTTCTCTCTGCCTCTAAACTTGCCACTTCAGTGTTGGGCTTGCAGCTCACACCCTAGTGAACTGTACATCTTTTCACTGATATCCAATCCTTTAACATGAAATTGTGTATGTTTTCCAAAGGAAAAAAACAGTAAATTAGAGAAATGTGAGTTTTTGTCTACGTAGAGCTTAAAGATGAATAGTTATAGGTTTCTTCAGGGTTCACTTTATGACAGGAAGCAATATAAAAAATAAAGAAAATTCAATGTTTATCATTTTGGGAGACTGTGATTACTCATCTCACCCT
This sequence comes from Equus quagga, assembly GCF_021613505.1. Lineage (NCBI taxonomy): Eukaryota > Metazoa > Chordata > Mammalia > Perissodactyla > Equidae > Equus > Equus quagga. Next base: position 41,316,940 of record NC_060281.1, read on the forward strand.
CTAAATGGCCATAGATAAACTAAGGTAGGAAACTATTACTTTCTATCATTCTTAGATAACTCCTTAGATATGTGGCAATGTACAGAATAAGCATTTTTAGTAAGCTCTCAACCAAGGTAGAGACAGTGAGGATGATGAGAAGAGGAAGCTTTAAGACATGTTAAGCAGGTAGAACCTACATAATTTGGTTGTGTACAGGAGATGAGGATAGTATCTCTTATAGCCACTTTCAGGCACTTTAGATATAGCCAACTAAGGTAGGTAATCCAGTACATGGATATGAAGAAGAGCTAGCCATTACCAGTTGACAAGAATTAACGACTAGAGTAGACAAAGGAATGAAATAGCAGGGAGCCAAAGTTATAGGTAAAATAAAAACAAATTATCATTAGCAGAATTTAATATGCAAAAGGACTGCTTAACAAATGAATGAATGAGAGCTGGCCCTGATGGCCTAGTGGTTAAAGTTTGGCGCTGTCACCACTTGGGTGGCCCACGTTCGTTTCCTGGGCGCAGAACCACACCACCTATCTGTCAGTTGCCATGCTATGACAGCGGCTCACATAGAAGAATTAGAACGACTTACAACTAGAGATATAAACATGCACTGGGGCTTTGGGGAGATAAAAAAAAAAGATGAAGAGTGGCAACAGATGTTAGCTCAGGGTGAATCTTTCCCTGCCAAAAATAAAAAAATAAAGACAATAAATGAATGAACGAGTGAATAAATGACTAGGTTACTCCTTAAAACACCATGCTGAGAGGTAGAACAGATAGAACTTGGCTATTGACTGAAGAACCCTTGTAAACCCAGGGTATGATGTGGTCTTGTTTCGGTAAAGTATTACACTATGAAAATTATTATTTCAGCAGAAAAATATAATTGGAAGCATTTCAGAGTTTTACCCAGGCTCTTGAGGAAACGTCAAATACTTTTACAGTATTTTTAATGCAGAGCAAAATTTCTTTAAGAATCCTCTTTTGCCATCTCTCTCACTTTCAGAATCTTTCACACACTTAGGAAGAAGCTTATAAACAGAACTCTCTCCTCTCCTTTCTATGTGTGCTCTCAAACATTCCCCAGCACCCATCTGAAGTGGCTTCTCATTCCACCTCCGCTCTTCACATCAGAGTTTACCTAGCCTTTCTGGCTTCTGAAATCCTTCGCCTTTTGCTCAGTGTTGGGATTCTGCATAAGAGAGAAGAGCTTCAAAACGAATTCAGCCAGCAAAAGGAGCAGAGAGAAAGGTTGCAAACTTATGACTGGTTTTTGTTGTGGCTTTTCTGCCACAGTTAAATGTGTTCTGTCAGGAAGAGAAACGTATAGGTTCCAGCTTTGAACGAATGCATAGATGGGGGTTCCTTTAAGGAGATAGGGAACATTAGAGAGGGTTTTGAGGAATACGTGAGATCATGTGAACGTTGTGAGTCTAGGCTGCCTTTTAGATAGTCTAGCAATGGTGTGCTGAGAGCCGCCTTGTACTGCCTTGGGTGAGTCAACTGTTACCTTTTCAGGAACTTAAAACATAGCCATTATTAAAAATTAAAAATTAAATTGTATAAATGTGTTATTAAATAAATTACATTAAAAACAAAGATAATAAATACTCAAAACTCATTACTACCCACATTTTATTTTTATCATTGAGTTATATGTCTATTATATCTGTATGGTGGAAACGACCACAGAACAACATGCTACTGCTCATCTCTTGCATTCAATGATGTCAAATTGGTAGCTGGGAATCGGCCATATTTGCAGTATTTAAACTACAGAAATTGGCAAATGCTATGATTCAAGGCCTTTCCCATCCTAACAGCCAGTAGTTAAACATTTATCAACACATCACTGTGCAAGAGGCAACTGGATGAAAGAGTCTGGGCTCAGGAGACAGATCTGGGCTGGAGATACTGTTGTGGGGGCATCAGAATATAGATGTGGGGTGGCTTCATGGACTGGGAACAGGGCCCCACATTTAGAAGGTCCCTATGTTTGGTTTATTGCTCTGTTGTTCCCATCTTGAAATACTTAATTTTTGAGCAAGGGTTTTCAGTTTGCACTGGGCTGGTATAGGCAGTAGGGAGGTTCGGGCTGTTTCAGGGTTGCTTGATATACTGCCTTCCATCCCTCAAAACAGGTATTCTGTCTCATCCACCTACTTAGTAGAAGTTTGCACAGGCATTTTCCCCATCCATTCTGTCAAGCTGTGTGTTCTTCACAAGTGGTTCACAAAATTTCCTTCTCTTTTTTCCTTCTGTATTGTTCTCTTCTCTTTGGTCTTCTTTTGAAAACTGCTAACTCTCAAGGCATCAATGTATTAAGTAACTTGAATAAAAATGTTTCTGCCCGAGACTGAAATGTCCTACAAATTCACGTTTCAGCTTGGTGTGACATGAGAGTTAAGGTGGTTCTGGAATCTCAGAGAACTGGATGGGAATTTTTGCATGTGCCCTGAGGTAAGTTTCTTTGGTTTCTCTGCACCTCAGTTTTTTCATTTGAGGAAAAAATAATATTTACCTTTGTAGGTTATTGTGAACACTAAATTAGATAATCTACATAAAATGCCTGGTACTAATAATCTAACACAATGCCTGGCACATGGTAAGCGTTCAATTAATGGTGGTTATTATTAACATTATTTCTACTCATATATGATGAATTAGGAAAACCCAGTAATGAAATTTACACATGACTCATAGTAGCAAAGGTCTTAGGAGGCATAAAGGGAACACAACTAGAGATGCCCTGGAAGATTTCAACTTTTTAAGAAGAATTTTTCTGGTCCCACAATACATATGTCCCAGACTGGACTGAACACATCTTACAGAAGTTCTCAATATTCTCAAAGCTCCTCTAGTTTACCCATACACTGATCTAATCTACACAAACAGCATGGAGACGGGGTCTGGGGCACAGCCAGCCATTTAGCCATTTAGCCTTCTTGAGGAAACGAGAAACCCTTTTCTCAGCATAAAGCTAGGCATATGGTAGGCACTCAAAATATTGTAGGTTATTCTCTCCACCGCTGTACCCCCAATTCCTAGCACAGCGCCTGGCACATGGTAGCAATCCATTTATAGAGTGACTGCAGGACAAAGCCCCCCAGTCTCCCAAACCCCTTACTTCTGCGCCTCTGCCCGAGGCGGCAAGGAAAGCCCAAGGGCCCGAGGCGCGCACCAGGCCCAGTTCACCGATTCCGCTCCCCGCGCGTGGCTGCCGTTGCTACGGAAACGGCGGGAAATAACAACTTCGTTCCCCCCGGACAAGGGAGGCCCGCAGAGGCAACGGCAGCGGCGGAACAGCGCCAGCGACGCGCGGCCGCGTCTGAGTTCACCACGGTGCCAGCCGAGCCGCCTCGCCGAGCCCCCGCCCCACCAGGCCTGCGCCCGCGCCGCCCCTCCCCCCGGCGGCCCTCGAGTGTCGGTAGGTACCCCGCGGCCGGCACCTCCCCAGTGACCCCACCCACTGCCCTCCGCCCTGGGACTCGGTTGCGCGCCGCTGCCCGCTGTGTTCAAACGATGCCCACGGGAGCTTCGCCGCGGGGCAGCGCGGGTCATGTGGGGAAGGGGCGAGGGGTCTTGGAAGCTCGAGTCTTTGCTCTCTCTCTCAGTGCAGCTTAAACATTTACTTCTCTGCAAAGAAAAATCTGGGCAATTCCAGCCAGAATCTTAATTTCTTTATTTTGGAAGCAAGCAGGAGATTGAGAGGTGAGGGGGCATGGAGAGAAAAAATTAAGCCTTTTGGATGGAGTGACAGCAATAAGATGTTCGAAATTGAGTTTCATCATAATTATAATTCCTCGTGCGTGTGTGTACGCTCTCCCTCCTGCGCGCACTCGGCTTGTCTGTTTAAAGCCCCTCGCGCAGCTCCTGTCCCGAGGTGGCTACACCTTGATTCTGCAGGTAGCGTGTGAAACAGGTGTCGTTCGCGCACGGCGAGCGCTGATTGGTTGTGCGGACTCTGGTGAAATACCTGAGCGTGGGCCGTGAGTCCTGCAGCCTGTAGGGTCTCCGCGGGGTGGACGCCGGGCGCACGGCCGTTGCTTGGCTTTTACCTGTGGGTCTGTCTATTTGGCCTTCGTTTCAGGGGCGACCCCGCGCTGTGTGTGCGGTGAGGCCGCTGGCGCAGCCGAGGTGCCTCCCCCTGAGAAGCGAGCCTGCCCGGCGTCCCGTGGGGAAGATGAGCGGCACCAGCGCCAGGTCCAGCCACCTGTCTCAGCCGGTCGTGAAGAGCGTGCTGGTGTACCGCAACGGGGACCCGTTCTTCGCGGGGCGCCGCGTCGTCATCCATGAGAAGAAGGTGTCCAGCTTCGACGTCTTCCTGAAGGAGGTGACCGGCGGCGTCCAGGCGCCCTTTGGGGCCGTCAGGAACATCTACACCCCGCGGACCGGGCACCGCATCCGGAAGCTAGAGCAGATCAAGAGCGGGGGCAACTACGTGGCTGGGGGCCAGGAAGCCTTCAAGAAACTCAAGTGAGTCTGTGTGTCCCCACCGCCCACCATTTCAGGGTGCACTAACGTGTGCGGTTGGCGTGGAGAAAGGAGTGACTCCCGCCTCATCAACAACTCAGTTGGGGAGGCCTGTGAGTGCGCAGGTTGATGCCTCTCCACGGTCCCGCTGCAGTTGGGGTTAGAGGTTGAAAGTGTGACCGGCGAAGGAATTTCACTAGAGTAGCAGCTGTAGAAATAGACTTAAATCGTGTGTATAAGCAACAAGAATCTTAAAAAAGAAAAGTATTTAGTAACTAAACTGATACTTTTAGCATTTTCTGTTCTGCTTTTTCTCTTTCCATTTTTTCTTTTTTCTTGGAACCTATCTTTGTAGTTTAAATAAAGCTTTCTTAAAAATCACTTGGAAGCATTGCATACTATATTGTCACTAGAGGAGAAAGTGCTCTCTGTATTTTCCCCCCACTGTTTAAATTCTTTCAATCTTTCATTGCAAGTAGAACTGACCACGCCCCACAGTTGTGATCCCCTCCCCCCCACCAGGCATGTTTATGCTATTGGCATAATGCTTGGAAAAGTTTATTGGCTTCCTGTATTTGTCTGTGTGTCTGTCTCCAGGTACCTGATGGTTGAACCTTCAAGGACAGGGGTCGTTATTGGTGCTTCTCCCCAGTTCCTGGCAGGGAGCTCACTCATAGTAGTGAATTAGCAAGCTGCGCTGAGGTCCCTGAAGGGAACAAAGATGAACAAGAAATGACTCCTTGTCTTTTGGACTTCACAGTCTAACAGGAGACAGATTACATGCACACCAATAATTATAATGCAAAGTGCAAAGGGATAAGTGTAATTAGAAAAATAGTTAAAGTTATATGGGAGTTGAGAGTTGAGAGAGGTTATTCTTGGTGAGGGTGAGTATTGTAGGACAGGTAGAATTTAATATTCTATAGGGTTATTTATTTTTTATAGCCTTATTGAGGTATATTTCACATAACATAAACCACCCATTTCAGTGTTTTTGGTATATTCATACAGTTGTGCAACCATTACCACAAACTCATTTTAGAATATTTCTATCACTCCAAGAAGAAACCCCTTACCTCCCAATTTCCCCTTCTCCCCATCCTCTGGTAACCACTAATCTACTGTCTGTCTCTATGGATTTGTCTATTCTGGACATTTCGTATAAATGGAATCATACAATATGTGGCCGTTTGTGTTTCTGGCTTCTTTCACTTAGCATAATGTTTTCAAGGCTCGTCCGTGTGGTAGCATGTGTCAGTACAGTACTTCATTCTTTTTGTTGTTGAATAATATTCCATGGTATGGATATTCCACATTTTATTTATCCATTAATCAGTTGATGGATATTTGGGTTGTTTCACTTTTTGGCTACAATGAATAATGCTGCTATGAACAATTATGTGCAGGTTTTCATTTCTCTTGGACCTATATCTAGGAGTGGAACTGCTGGATCATATAGTAACTCTATAGTCCATAGTTTTTAATATAATATTTTAATTAAAATTCAGCTTGAGCCTCAGGATAGCAAAAAATATCTCTACCAAAAAACCTGTGCTTGTGAATTCTGATTTTAATTGTATAGCAATCTTTTCCCAAGTATCACTAAAGTTGTCTAATGTTAACTTTTCTTTCCTAAGTTTCTTTAAATTGAGTTCTAAGTGTTCTGCTTTTTGTTATGCCAGACATTCTTTTTATGAGATGTGAGGGATACATTTGGATTTATTTTTCCCTTCCCTGAAACCTCCTTTAAGTATGCTTTGTCTAACTTCATAGAAAAGAACTAAATGAACCTGTGTACTTCAAAGAAACTTAGAACTTAAAACTTAATGGACTGCATCGTGTTCACCACCGAGTCTAGTTTTTATCCGTCATCATTCACAGACACTGATATATAATCATGTACACCTGAAATATACACAATGGTATAAGCCAATATGACCTCAGGAGAAAAACCCACAAACTAGTGAAGTGCTAGATTTAAAAAAGTATGGAACTCAGTTATATGTAGATAATACATAATCCACATATGAAAAAAAAGATTAAAAAAGAACTTAAAATCAGGAGACTTGAGACGGAACTGTTTATTAGCTCTGTGTCCTTGGGCAAGCCACTTGACTCAGCTAGTCAGTTTCGTAGTAAAGAAAAGGAACACGACCATTTCTACTTCACAGTGTTGTAAAAAGTAAGCACTGTGGATATGAATGTGTTTTGGAAACACCAAAGTGTTATATAAATGTAAAGCATCTCCATGGCCAGGTCCTTTCATCATATACTTTATTTTTTATTAAATAGTTTCCCTATAAAGCAATTTCATGGGAATGGATATCTGATTCAGAATCTATTAACAGCTCAAAATTGTAGACTCACTTTGGTAATTCATACTCTCTTTTGTTTATTTGGCACTACCAACTCAAAAGATAAAAGCAGGTACAGTTCCAAACCAAATAGAAAGTGCACTTCAAATCACTCTTTATATATACAAGAAATTTGCATGGTTATTTTTGCTTTTAATTCACACACAAAAAAACTGAGTTTGTTATAACAGTGTCTATGGTTAGTTTTCCATGCTGACAGATGAATAGTTTATTTATTTGTGTTAAAGTGATAGTATCTATGGTTATAATGATAGAAGCCAAGAAGATTTAAATGCTAAATATATGCTTAAGTAAATGCTTAGCAGTTGTAAGTTTATATAACAAACTAAGCAACTGGCAGAATAAAAGAAAGCCCAGAAGATATTGAGGGTAACTCATGTCATTTAGACCCTAAATGATGTTGGGGAAGACAGCAATGGTGGAAAAATATTTCTCAGATAAAAATGATCAACTTCCTGCTTGAAATCATATCACTCAGATTTTTTCTAATGTTTTTGAAACTATAATTAAACTTCTAGTAGCTATTAAACTTTTATTTTATAGTGGAGAATTCCAGAGATTGTTACTTTCCCCATGTATTTTTGGAAGTTGACTCTACTGCAGTAATCTTGTGGGTCTGAGATCAATTTCCTGCCCATGACAGTTAGATTGTTTTGGTATTATGTCAGAAGTCAGTCCCTGCAGATTTGCAAAAGAGCCATTTTGTTTTGCTAAACAGAGGGAGTATTTGCACTGTCTTATGTAGATACTGTTTAATTGGGAGACATATATGATAATTTCCACAGGTATCAATTAACTAAAGCGTTCTATTCAAAGCAGCAAACTACAGTAATACATATTTCAGTAGCCCAGATTAATTTTAATATAAAATTATGATAGTTGAGGTTGAGAGGTAGTGGAGAATCTATTTATCTATGGTTATAAATTAAATGCTAGATTTATACTTGTGTTTTATATTAAAGTATTTATTTAGCACCTTCTGTGTATGAAGCACAGTGGCACCAGATCGCAGTGATGGACTTGCAGCTTGAAGTTGACAAAGATATAGTTTTCAGGTTGTGCTTATGCTATAGCTAAAGAATAATCACTAGTTAATAATATCTGTGGCAAATAGTAATGGAATAATAGGGGTCTCCAGAGGTTAACTAGTCCACCCATCTGTCTCTTAGCTGAACCAATACTTAACCATCCCACATGGCTGAGCATTTCTGTATCATTAAAATGCTCTCATAGGGAAAAAGATTTCCCAAACTTGCAGAGTTATTACACTAATGCATGCTCTCAGTACTTTCTTTGACCTAAAGTCTGCCATTAATGGAACTGTTAAGTAGCTTTACAAGCAAACCAGTCTTTATATAAAAATTTATATAAATATTAGAAATATCATATATATATAGTAAGTAGCTACCCATTGTGGAGAGAAAAGTGTTCCTCAATAGAAGTATGTATTTTTAAGACTTTGCTTTCATTGAAGTTTAGAATAGACACATGTCAGCTCTGGTTGGTGATGCTGAAGACAGTTCCTACTACTATAATTGTGTTTAATGAGTAGCTATTGATTTTTGCTTTAGGCTTAAGTATTTCCTATGGCTTGCTTTACTTTTTAATAATTTTTTAAAAGAAATTTGCATAACTGACGCAAAAGCTATAAAAGAAACCCCCCCCTTTTTTTTTTCTCCTCAGTTACTTGGACATAGGAGAAATCAAGAAAAGACCAATGGAAGTTGTTAATTCACAGGTAATGTAAATAATATTTTGAAAGTCTAAATAAATAACCGTGCCATTTTTTGCGTTTCTTATAGTGTGTCTTAGAGATTTGGATGGGCTTCTAATCATCAGAGATAAGTTGTCTAATGTATGTAAATGGGACATTCTATGTTTTAAAGCAAAGAAAACCCTTTCTTTGGCTCATAAGCAGAAATGAAGAGACTGAGTAGGTGTCCTAAGACATGTGGCATTAGACACAATGTTTTCTTATTTTCCCATTATCTAGTTAGTGTTCTCTGGTTGAAATCCATGGGAGTTTTCCCTTTCAAGTGGGAAGAGATTCTGAGCGCTGTTAAACCAATCTTTACCAAAAGTACATCCCCCGTCCTAACTTGCTTCTGACAGCCCAGTGTCTGAAATAGCCAGGATCACCAGGACTGCCCCTGAGCTTTCAAAGGAGCCAGTTGTACTTTCTGTGATGTCAGGAAAACACCTCCATTTTAACTTGCATTAAAGTTCACTTGAGCATGGTCACCAATGGCTTGCAAGAAGGTTGGAAACAAGTCTTGTGAAACAGATATTCAGAACACTCCATTCCACATAGTTTCTGAATCCCTAGTGGAATTTTCAGATACTCTGTAGGACATATTCTTTAGTTTGTGGATGAAAATGTAGATTAAAAACAAAGGTAAGGCAACAGTCTTAAATTCCCAGTGAGACAGGAAAAATTATAGTTAAACTCAGAGTGGGACTGTGTTCACCAGCCCAGATTCCACCTCTTCCCATTTTGACCCCACATAAAGAAGTGTTTCCAATGCGTGTGTTCTGCCAGTGAAGAAATTGCTGACAGAAAAAGGAGTTTTTCTCATCCTTAGTGCTGAGCCCCAGAGAGACCCTCAACTCTTGGCATTTCCTCTCACATCGTTTTTACGCCCAACAGGACCAAATAGGTCTCTCTAGAAAAAAACTACGTAAGAAAAAATTCTAATGGTACAATATTGTGAAGAATGTAAGGTTAAATTCGTTATTCAAATAATTTGTGGAAAGAGGTGCTATTCCTAGACATTGTTTAAAATAATTAATATTTGTATTAGTGTTTTCAATTTTCAATGTGTGTCAAATTGATTATTCATGAAAGTGTTAAGATTTATAGCTTAAAGTAGACAAAGGTATAAGTTTTTCAGGTTGTGCTTATGTTACAGCTAAAGAATGCTAAATATCTGTAGCAAGTAGTAAAACAGGACATTAGTGAATTAGTTCTGGATATAATATTGTTTGAACGATACACAACTGTTTGAAGTAGGCTACCTTGCTTGAAATTGATGACTGAAGCTGAATTCCTGTGATAGAATTTGACATGTGTCCATTCCGAAAAATATGAGCATATATTTACTCTGGATTCCAGTGTCTTTGATGAAGACACTGTGCCTGGAAAAGTGCAACAGGTGTGTAATAAATTTCTGAATATACTTTTTTTTTAAGATTATCCATCACAAAAGAAGCATTCACAAGGACTCTAGTTAATTTAATTTGTTAATGGTTCTTCCACTTAGTGGTAGCTATTGTTTTCTCTTTACTTTGGGCCTGTGCATGAGCCACATGGTCAAGGTTCTGATTTATGAATGCACAGCTTACATGTGAAAAACCCATCCCTTATGTCCACCTGGAAGACTGCATCCCTTCTACTTTATTTCTTACTAGTGATTCCCTCCCCTTCTCCTTTCCTCTTATAGTGCAGACCTGCTGTAGCTTTTCATTTCTTTCAGTCCTTCCTCACAAAGCCTTCCAAAGAGGATAAAAAGAAAGAAGTAGAAGAAATTTGGGCATGCAAAGGATGTGGGAAGAGGTGGTGGGAAACTGTGTTTCCATACTCTTCAGCACCCACCCAAGCCCCAGTGTCCCACCTGCTCCCTGGAGCCTTCTCTCTCACTCTTATCTGCCCCAAGCTTTCCTTTCAGTCTAGACAAGCAGTGTATTCACTTCCCTCACTTTGCCTTCCCAGTCTTGATCTTCAACACAGAGACCCTCCTCCCCAAAGTCCACACCATGGCCATACTAGAAACCTGCTTTGAGCAGCAGGAGCCCCTATTTTTGTTGCTGGAAAGGGAGAGTTTTGGCATCTCAAAAGGGAACTCTGAATGCATCTCCTCCTAGAGACATCACTTTAACTGTTGGTTCTAAGTATTGTCGCTGTTGTTTTAGGTGGAACAGAAGTTAAAAAGCCTTTCGTGAGCTGCCCTGAGAACCTAACTATTGTGTGTGTAATTCTTACTGTGGAGAAATAATTCTCTCTTTTCCACAGCTGATTTACATCAAACTTTTAGAATTCAACAAGTTTCTAAGTTAGAGGACTATGTTCAAAATTTGAGAACAGACTTGATAGACACTAACTAGCCTTTCGCAAAAATTATAGATTGTATTTTCTTGATCTAAGATGGTGATTTCCTTTCAACATTCACGTCTGCTGAGAAAAGATTGCACACCTTGTTAACTACTCTTGGTGATTGCTGTTCTCTGGAGTAAGATAACAGCTTATTCTCAGTCACAGGGAAGGAGTCACAGAATTTCGAAGTGAATTTAGAACATGAATACATAGACTTGGAGGGTTTAGAGTTGTTTCAGTGGGGGAGTTTCATTGCAGTAGTAGCACAATGTTTATTCAAAGATGCTTCAGGATGAAGACTAAGTAAAATTATTTATCCAAATTGGGGGCATTTCCCTCCAGTCTGAGGTAATTTCATACTGTTGGAATTTTCAGTGTTGGGTCTGCATAATAAAAGCCACCACACCAGTGTACATTATTCAGTTATCCTAATTGCTTAAAACATATTAATTCTAATTATTCCTAGTACATGTTGCTGTAGAAGGACCTTTACAGTTCGATGGGCTTATACTCTCTACTCTAGTGTGTAGCATTGCATCCTAGCTACTGTGTGATAGGAAATGCAGCCAATGAGTGCTGAGAGTTAGTGGCGTTCCTTCCCTCCTCCAGAGCACCCTCACCCAAGTCCGTAATACAATTTGGTTGCTTTTTAGATAGTTAAAATAATGTAGACACGGTGTTATCCACTTGCTGACCACAAGTCACGGTAACTAGCATGTGCGTGTCACCTTGACATTCAAAGTTCTTTTGTGGTTCCTGTCGTTGCCTTTCTGTTCCGTGAAGCTCATCTTTGAAGAGACACTGAAAGAACAGTCAGTCCTCTTCCTCTTCCTCTTCCTCTTTGTGGCCCTATCAATGGGACAGAGAAAGGCAGAACTCTAACGGACCTCTTCCATTAGCCTGAGAGAAGCATGTGATCTTATTTGGCCAACACTCCTGGCAGCAGGAGGAAACGGGAGGGACGGGAAAAATAAAGAGGAAGAAGAAACACGAGATAGGGGTAAGAAAGATGAAAGGTGACTCAGGTGGTTTGCATGTGCTCCAAAGTTGGGCAGTGGTGGGGCTTAGAACAGACTTCCCTTGCCTCTCTACACACATCTTGCTTTTGCCAATATCCACATAAACAGATCTTGTAGACTCCCCTTGTACTCTTGCCTTTGCTCCTCGGTCATTTTGTATAGTTGTATTTTCATCTTTCTCCCCACTTTCCCTGTATCAGTGGTGGTTTTAATAAAGACGGTTTTCTCATCTTCTGACCTTGGGAGCTCCTCTCCTTATTTATGTCCTCCCTGTCCTCTCTTTGCTTCCTTCTCTCCTCCTCTCAGCCCAGTTTCAGATCTTGTTCTATGCTTCCATGAGCCAAGTCAATTCACCAGCTTCCCTCTTTGCCCTGTAACTTAAGCAGTCTTGGGAGTCCTCTGTCCTCATCACCAGAAACCTCTGACCTGCACATAAGGTATCTTTTCTCTTCCTTACAAGCCCGCACTGAGCTTTAATCTCTTGCTTTAACTGATTATGACTTTTACCTCCTTTCTTGTTGTTTTACCACCTTATCTGGTTTTCTTTGAGGTGGCTGGACACCTATGCTGTGCAGTACGGTAGGCAGAGTGCTGGCGAGCAAAAATGAACAAGACTTGCATAACCTCTCACCTCCAGGAATTTATAGTCTTGCTGAAAACAGATGTGTGAACATCTCTAGTACCACGTAATAAGTGATTCAATTTGGTAGGGACTCAATTCAGTTTGTGTTGAGCTATTTTTTTCAAGTGCTTTTGACTTTACGGTGTTGCAACAAAGCCATTTGTGAACTCGTCAAATGGAAGCTTCCTTCTTGTTTGACCTACACTTAAAGATCCTGCTGGTCATTCCCTTGGCTGATGTCTCATCCAAGCAGTGAATTCTTCAAATAATGACATTCTTAAATAGTTAGAGTGCAAAGTCTGTCTTACTGTGTAACAGCCTTTGGTACACGTTATATACAGAGGGGACAAGCAGACAGCTTGGCTACAGAGCACTTATGATGTGCTGGGAACCACATGTGCTAGGCACCGGGCATGGAATGAATACTTCACTGCTCTCATTCTTTCAGAGTCTAGGGCAGGAGACAGGGAAGTAAACCAAGAATATTATCCAGGGCACGTGTGCTGGGCTAGCCGTACACTCAGAGGACTGAGGAAGGACAGATGGGATTAGGGTTGTGGTTTAGCCAGTTTAAAGTGGTTTTAAATATAATAGAATCTTTTATTTGTGGCCTGTTTCTCTTAGATTAGGATTTTGAGATGTCCCTTTCTACAAATTCATTAATGGGGGATTACTTAATACTTATATCTGTGAAAGAGTCAAAGCCTGTGTCTGACACAAAGAGTGAAAATCAACTTGATGGACACGAGAAAAAGGCAGCCTTGCCATTAGTCAGGCGTGGAGGATAGATATATAGCAAGCCAGCTGCAGCGTTAACAGAGAACATTGCTTCTCCCAAGGTCATGCAGCAGCTGTAAAATGCCATTAGGGCCCCTTGTTTAAGTGATTACCACTTTCTTACTGCTGATACCCCCAGCCCTGCTTTGCTGTTCCAATCTTTTCCTGGGGATCTTTAATTGCTAAACCACCCTGACCTCATAGCAACCCTTGTGAATCCTCACTTCTCCCAATCTCACCTTAAAAACTGTGGTCAATTGAGAACTGATCTCTGCTGCCATTCCACCCTTCTCAGAATCCTTCAGTGACAACCGGAACCTTACAAAAGGTGATTCTCTCCTCCCTCTTTCTCAGTGTTATTCTGCAGTTTCTGCCAGAGCCATCCCTTGCTGCTCCAAGTGAATAAATCTGATTTTGTCGGACTACAGGTTTGTTCTTGTTCCTGGCGGTCTTGAGCTACTTAGGCTTTCACATATGCATCAGAACTGTCTCTTAGATTGTAAGTCTCCAGGAGGACTGCTAATTCTGTATAGTACCTAGCATTAATAGGCTGGTAATAGTTTTAATTCTCTATAGTTTTGAATGTTCCTTATCAGCCAGTTAAAGCAGGTGGCTACTTATCTCATGATGCCTGGTTATTCTCCATTTCACATATGAGGGGGGAGTCTCACACAGCCTAAAAGGCTTCACGGCCACTACCTGTTTAGATTTTGTTTTGGCGTAAAATTAGGTATAGTTAAACCTTTGTGTGATACTTTTATTGTCTCTCTAGTAAAATTTGGAGCTATATTAAATGCATGCTATTTACTCAGCAAGGATTTATTGTGTGGCTGCTATGTGCCAGGTTCTCTGCTTGTCACCTGGGAACCAAACAAACGTGGCCCCCTGTCCTCATGGAACTTACTACTATTTCGCCTTCCTTGCCTGCTATGCCTCAATTTTACCTCTACCAACATGGATCTTTGTTAGAGAACTTGTAGATTTCTTTGGCTCAAGAGCTATATTTTGAGGGCTAGAGTTACAGTTTTTGAACTTTATTATAATAGTGGGTCAGGGAATAATGAATCTAACTTTTGAGGAGTAATAAACAATTGCTGGAAAATTAGTCCCATCTTCCTGGAGTTATATACACTTCAGCTGCTAATAACCTGCATAACAGCTGGGATTGTTCATTCCCTTATGATCAGGATAAAATTGGCTTGAACTTGCGTTACTTAGCCTTTGGGATGCCCAATATTCTTCCCAAGATTTCTGTGAATTTCTGCAGGCATTAGTATCTCAAGTTCACCTCTTCTTCTGAGCTTCTGATTCCAAAGTATTAACTGAGTTTATGGACTATCTTGTTCCCCTACAGGTTGTGTCTCTTTAAGCTCCTACCAACTCAGAGGTGAAATCCTTTCATTGATGTCCACCCAAACACCCTATTCACACAAGTTTCTGTGTGGTGCAATTTACTAATGGTTTGTAGAAATGGAGTAGGTTGTGTAGGTTATGTAGGAGTGTCAAGAACTCAAAACTTAATATCAGACTTCCTCATCTTAAAAATACCTTGGTCTTATATGCCAATTTAGGCTCCAGCCTTTGGCCTTGCTTCTTGACCTCTTCTGTCTTCTTCTCTTTCTCCCTATCTCTTCTCTGTTCTACCTCCACGTTCCTATTGATTTCTACTATAGAACAATTTAGAGCTTTGTTTTGTTTCCTTGAATCTTGCTAATCTATGTTCTTAGGTTCAGCAGAAAAGATAATTTTTAGCCTCTTCCTCACATTTATATATATATTTTTAAGCTAACTAGGGTTAGCATTTATTTTCTCTTTTTTTTTTGAGGAAGATTGTTGCTGAGCTAATATCTGTTGCCAGTCTTCCTCTTTTTGCTTGAGGAAGATGGTTGCTGAGCTAGCATCTATTTTATGTGGGATGCTGCCATAGCGTGGCTTGATAAGTGGTGCTAGGTCCACACCCAGGATCCGAACCTGCAAACCCTGGGCTGCTGAAGCGAGTGCACAAACCTAACCACTACACCACTGGGCCAGCCCCTAACATTTATAGTTTTAAAAAATCAAAGGTGTATTTCGCCTTCAGCTTCTTTTATCTACTCTTCCTCATCTGCTGGTGGAGGTGCCAGTCATAAGTTCAATGATAGGCAAGATAAGAGTGCAGGTCAGACTTGCCTTCTTCTAAGAGATCCATCCATGAATACAGATTGGAGAAGTGCTGCCTTAAAAAGAAATCTGCAAATTAAAATCTGAAGTAAGACCCCAGTGAATGTCTTCCCAAGGAATGGAAGCCTCCTGGTTGGATGAGAGTTGTATTGAATCCTCTTGAATACACCTCCTTCATTTTAGATTTTCATATATAAAGAATTTGGATAAACTCTGTTTCTTCTTAGTGGGGTGGAGCACCCCAGGAGTACCTTGGCGAGGAAGAGAGAAAGGAGGAGAGTTTTTGAAACCTTAAAACTTTGCCTGTTTGTGGGAGTGTGGTTTGTACTTGATGTCAGTTACTCTGGTGAAAGTCTTTAAGGTTTTGAATATCACTATTAAAACTTCACAATTCAGTTTAATCATTAGGCATAATCTCTAGCGAAACATACTGTGAGACTTGCTACTTAAAGCCTTTTGTTTGGGAATGGGATTCTGGACATTAAATTGGGTGTAATTATTAACCTTACTGCAGGAAGGCATGGGGCTATGTGGTTTTACTTACTAATCTTTAGCCTGGGAATTCTGCATTCAAAGGGGGAACTACTAAATAGTTAAACTCTTAAATATTTCTTTCTTTAACATGGGGAAAGATTTCCAGATTATGTTAGTCAGGTTTACTGATTAATTGAAGAATTAAAATCAAAGAGAATAAAACCCACTTTTGTGAGTTCTTCCAACAATAATTGAAGCCTCTCCCCAATCTTTTGTTCTACACCTTTCCCCCACCTCTCTAGTGTAACTGCTAAGTAAGAAGCACTCTTTTAAGCACAGCCAGTTCACATCAGTGCTCATAGTGATTCCAAGGGGACTATGACCTTGCCAGGGCTCTGTGAAGAGGGAGTTTTCTGCTAAAGAACAACTGGCTATTTCATTTTTCTTTTACACTTTCTTGTTTTGCCTTTTTCTCAGTATTGATCTGCTTGTATGTGTGTGTGCACGTATGTGTGTTTGAATAAGAATGAAAAGAAGAGAAATGTTTATGTCAACTTGGAAAATGAACAATACCTATTAATAACCCTAGTCAGCTCTGATCAAAAGTTAAAAGGTTGGTGATTTTAGTTTGTCCATTAACATGTGTCATGGCATTTGTTCCATATATCTTGCATTCTCTATTTGGCATTTAGACATGATTTGTGGAAATTAAATGTCTGAAATCGAAAGGTATACAACTTAGAGCATATATAATTTTTTTATAGTAATAAGCTATTCTAAGCAAAGACAGAAATTTAATAAATAACCATTTAGAAAATAATGGTCAACCTTTTAAGAAAAAAATAGACCAAGTATATAATAAAATAGTTAAATTGCTAACTAAATATGTGTGTTTAAAAACACCACTGAATTGAAGTATTAAACTATTCTTAATAAGAAATTTCATTTAAGTCAATACTAAAATAAGGTCCCTTTGGTAACTCCAACAGCAGCACTACTGAACAGAGAAAAACTTATTGTTCTTATACTGCTTGGGATCAGAAACATGGAGGAGGAAATTTTAGGAATGCATAGTATGATTTAAAGTTCTGCCAAGATAGATCAAGCTCTTGGTTGATGGCTAATGTGCACCTACTAGAAAATCAATACTTTAGCTCACATTTTAGGTTAATTGTTAGAATAAGCTTATTGAGTTTTCTGGTAAAGTCAAAGGGACTATTCATGATAGAAGTATGGTTATTTCCATATGATAGGAATAATAGGAAAATGTGACTAAATAAATAGCAAAGTATAGCCGAGGAAGACAAATAAATTATTATCAACCATTTACTGAGTGCTGCTTTTGTAGGATTTCATATTTTCTCAAGAATATTTATTGAGAGCTTGATGAATGCCAGGCAGTGGGCTAGATTCTAGCCATACAGATGTAAAAAGACACTTACCATGTGCCACTCAGAAATTACAATAAGGTAATTGTTGTAGGAGGGCCCTGGAAAGAATTTTAATTGATAAGATACATGGAAAAGAATAAAAAGTTTGAAAATTAATACCAGAGATTGTTAATCCAAGAGAAGAAAATGGTTTATTTAGGTCTAGTTCATACTTGGCTTCAGTGCTTACAAAGAATATGCTGACTAGCTCTTCTCCATCACAGCTGGGTGCTACCCGGGGGAAACAAAATTAAGCTGTGGTGTGAAGGTTGAAGAATTTAGGTCATATCGAAAGAAAAAAATATTTTTTTAAATCAGTGAAGACTACTAAACACTTATTGAAAGAAAGTGTCTTATTCTTTTTCATCTATTTAAAAGTATAAATACATTCTTCTAACTTGCATATTTCAGTTGTATACCAAGATGGCGGAGATGAATTGAGATTGACTTAACTTTCAAAAAGCTCTCTAATCAAAGGTTTTGTGGGTTAGATTGCTGCCAGAGCCTTCCTGGGAAGCCCAGAAGGACCATTGCCCTGGTCATCACTCACCTTCATGGAAGAGGCAGTGTGTGGGAGAAAACTGCTCGAGTGACAGGCAGCGATCCATATTGGTACCTTCTGTCGTGATTTCTCAAGTTCCAGAGAGTTCTTCAATGTAAATAAGCATGTGGTGCTGTGATTTGCTGGCGCTTCCAGTCGGAATTTTAAAAAAGCAACAAAATTTAAAGCAACATCATGAAAGTAAAGGGTATGGAGAATATTCCTATTTTGGAGTTTAGTTTTTGCATTCAGAGCTGAAGATAGCCTAGCATCCTCGATAGATATAGCAACCATCCAAAGAGATATTTCAATTTTTTTCCACACATTTTACGTCCAGAAAAGAAACCCGAGAGGGTGATGTGTTTAAGGGAAGTGAAACTCAGAGGAATCAGTAATAAGAAACAGGCATATAAAGTCGTCTGTGAGAATACATTCATTTTTGATTAAGATATAGAAACTTGTCAGTTTAAATTTTATTTCTCTTTAATTTAGAACAAATTGTGTGTGTGTGTGTGTGTGTGTGTGTGTTTGTGTGTGTGTGTGTGTTTGTGCTTAATCTTCGACACCCAGCTTGTGGAAACTTTGTTTCAAAGATCCAGAGTAGCTTTTCCTGCTGGAGTAGCATGGTGAGAACACAGTGCTAAAGAAGCCAAGGACTTGGGCTTGGACCCCATAGGCGGACTCTTAGTTTTGCTAGGTCCCTGGCCCCAGACTGTCCCCCAAACATCCAGCTGTCCTCTCAAGTGTGGTGTTACTTAAGGCATGGGCGAAAGTGTGTCTAATTCAGCTGACATCTATCACCGTATTGGAAAAACAACCAAAAAGGGCTGTATCTCGCAGGTAGTAGGCCACTAGTTGTATCTTTATGTGCAAAATAAAATATATTTCAGTGTACTTCAAAATGGATGCATGGGGGCATTTTTTAGAAATAGGGCTATTTATTTGCATTTGGTTGATTTCAGCATGAAGTATGAAGGTGCTGTGACTTCATGTCTAGCTTGGTTAACAATGAAAATTCCCATTTATCATTGTGAAAGACTCCTTTTTAAGCAGCCAGCCAGATCAAGCTCAGATGTCATCCCATGATTACATAGTTTGGATGTTTGGTTTGTTGAATTAAGGTTGATTTCAGCCTGCCTGTTAGCTGCGGGCAAAGCTCCAAGTGATGAGGGATTGCAGGAGAGAGAAAACTAAATTGAGTGGGGATATTTGCAGTGTCTAATGTTTAACCTGGAACATTTCTCTCTAGGAAATTTCTAATGGCAGTCTATGCTGCATTGTGTTTTTTTCCCCACCTTCTAGCACTAAGTATTTTTGAATTTCAAAGATTTATGAACCTCCTTGCCCATCTTTGCTATTTTAAGTTATACAGCTTAATGTGACTGGGCTGCCAGCGTTAGGGAGTATTTATAAAACAAGTCACCTAATGTTACCCAAGGTACATTTCTAAATTATGTGCTAATTGATAAAACTCCACATTCACAGCCTGTTTTCCTAGAAGTGAACAGATAACTCAATTTCCGGTACTACTAGTTTTGCATTAGCTACTATGGGATCTTCCACAGCTGAATAATAAAAGCTAGATTAAAAAAATGATTTGAGGGGCTGGCCTGGTGGCACAGTGGTTAAGTTTGCACCTTCCACTTCGGCAGCCCAGGGTTCGCCGGTTCAGATCCCAGGTGCGGACATGGCACCGCTCATCAAGCCATGCTGTGGCAGGCGTCCCACATACAAAGTAGAGGAAGATGGGCACGGATGTTAGCTCAGGGCCAGTCTTCCTCAGCAAAAAGAGGAGGATTGGTGGCAGATGGTAGCTCAGGACTGATCTTCCTCAAAAAAAAAAAGATTTGAATATCAATTAAAAATTATATATATATTTTACTATAGAAAAGAGATTCTTTTAGTAAATCTTTTACAAATGTATAGCTTGTTTCTCATGAACACTCAGTTGGCTGATATTTAATTTAGTCAAATAGTATATGGAAATTGGATTAAATTGTCTTTCCCCTAGCCGGTAATTCTCTTAATCAGATTTCTATTCCCTTGTGTTATTTCTGTTTCAATTATCTTATCAATAATATTGATTAACTTTGTTTGGCTCTTCTTACCTGTTCGTCTACCTAAACACATATATGTGGGTATGTATATAATGAAGTACAGGCCATATGATTTGTTGCTGGGAACTTTCAGCATTTTTACCTAGTGTCTCTTATTTATTCCTAAACTCTCTTCCCCTCCCCCACTTCCCTAATTACCTTGCTTATATATATATATATCCATATTCAAATTGTAATTGTCCATCTGTTTAGGAATTCTCTTTGCTCTGTCTTACAGTATCAAGTTAGTGGAGTTGCGTGCATCAAATTTGGTGTTGAGGAGAACTTGTCCAACACTTATTATAAATATATTCATTCATAGAAAACAATCTTGATTAGATGTCTGCATTTTCATCTGTAGCAATGTCAGTTCAGCTTGTGTGTCCCAGATACCACGTGGTTACTCTGAGTATATGGACAGAACTATGAAATCATAATGGCACTCTTCCAGTACTCCATCGAAGTGCTCCTAAAGGACTGTAGAAGTTGGCTTTGTTTGCAGTGTCTGGAGAAGGGGAGTCTGGAGATGAATTGCACTATGTCTCTGCTATTATTTTGGGCCTCCCTTCATGTGTGAGGGTTTGGAGCTCAAGGGAATGACACGAATCACAAATTTACGGCTCTTACTTTTTGGTAGTAAAAAATTAATATCACAAATTCTTTCATCAAAGAAATGCTTTGAGTACCTATTTATGTGGCAGGCATCATGCTAATTGGATTTACAATGATGAGGAGGCCAGACAAGGTCAAAGCCTTCGTGACTTGTTGTCTAATGGAGAAGACAGATCAGCAAGCAGCCATCATAGTGAAGCATGCTGCATGGGAGGGTACAGAGACACAGGGTGCTAGAAGGGCAGCTACCACAGGGCAGGGGACTCCTCAAAAGCTTCCTGGAAGAAATGACATTTCAGTTGAGACCTAAAGGGGCTGAGTGGAAGTCAACCAGGCTGACAGAGTGAGGAAGAGCGTTCCAGGCAAAGGGAACAGGCTGTGTGAATGTCTGCAGATGAGAGAGCGTGTGGAACATTCGAAAAGCTTATGCAACTTCTGTTTGGCTGAAACATAGGATGGGGTTGGGATGGAAGGATGGTAGGGATGGAGATATGTGAGAAATGAGACTTGGGAAGTAACAAGGGACCAAGCCATCAAGGGGTTTTAAAAGGAGTTTGACTTTTTCCTAAAACCAATTGGAAGTTATTGGATGGATTTCAGCAGGGAATTGACATGACCACTCTTGCTGCCACAGCAAGGCTGGAGGCCAGGAGACCACTTATTGGAGATGAAAATGGTACTCATGATGGGAGAGGCTGTGCCGATGGCAGAAGAATCAAATTCGAGAGATAGGACTTAGTGATGGGTTGGATACGTGGGGAATGAAAAGAGATAAGTTGGATGATTCTTGGATTTTTGGCCTGGGCTACTGGATAGATGGTATTCCCTTTCACTGAGACAGGCAGAGCAGTTTGTAGCTTGTTTTTTGATAATAATGATCGTCAGAAGTGTTAACTGTTTGAAGATAAAACCAACCCAAATGTTGCAAGATGTACAAACCCAGAATCCATTGTGAGTGTGTGGGTGTGTGGGTTATTTCTTTACTGTGTGCTTAGAAGTGTTCTAGGCACTTTACAAAGATTATCCAATTTAATCCTCACAGCAGCCTTATGAAGTCTGGATTGTTATCATTCCCATTTTACAGAGGAGGAAATTTCTGACTGAGACATGGTCCTGCAGAGTTCCGTCAAGAGGGACCGTGTGTTAATATATTGTGCTTGTGCAGAGGGAAGCATTTCCTATTGAGCCAGCAGAATTTAATTGAAGATGATCATTCAGTATCTTTTTATTCTTGAGAGGACATTTGGAGGGTAAAGAGTTTCATTTATTTATTATACTCTAATTTAATGATAGGAAGGAGGAGATATATAAGGAAGGCTAAAAGTTGGGAAGTGAATCCAGAAAAGAGGCACAATTTTTAAAAAATGTCCTTAATATCTTTCTTGAACAAGTCATCATTAATCACAAAATCATGCCTAGAGTTATTTTAGTTGTATTCTCAATTGACTTTTTTTTGGCCTTTGCTATTATTCCCTGCAGGACAGGATATTTATGCTGAATGTTTCCAATACAGCACTTGAAATGGCTTTGGCATGTCTATTTATTAAAAGGCTCCCACAGGAAACCAAAAATATTTTTACATGGAAATTTACTACAGTGTGTGAAGAGATTAGAGAAAGAGATATTGAGCCAAGAACCATGAATGAATTTTTTTATTTTCATTGTGTTTACTGTCACTTGGTTTCTTTCGCTATTCTGACCAGATGTTTTGAGTAACATCTACCAAGTTATCAGGCAAACAAAGCAACTTGCAGGATTGGAGGAAGGGAACAAGGAAGGCATCATGTGTTGGAGACAAACTGCATTTTTTTCCCCAAGATCTCAAGTTATAAGTCACTTGCTCTCTCTGGGCCTCCCTTTCTTTGTCTGAAATATGGAAATAATAATACTTTTTCTTTTTTTTTTGGCTGAGGAAGATTCACCCTGAGCTAGCATCTGTGGCCAATCTTCCTCTATTTTGTATGTGAGCTGCCACCACAGCATGGCCACTGAGGAGTGGTGTAGGTTCTTGCACACTGGAACCTGGGCTGCTGAAGTGGAGAGTGCTGAACTTAACCACTAGGCCAGCAGGGCTGACCCAGTAATACCTTCTTTGACAAATTGCAGTGAAGATTAGAAACATGTAGATATATACTAAGCTCCTTAGCACTGTGCCTGATACATAATTAGGACTCAGTAAATGGAAATGATGCCACATTACTGCTGATGTTAATAAGGGCCATGTGAACAGAGTAGCTGGTAAGTGGAGTAAAACATCATAGTGGCTGCTTTTACAGGCTATAGCCAAAAGGAGAAAATGTAAATATAAGTGTTTGATCAAGTACAAAATCCTCTACAGAGACTAGGTGATACTTATCACTCCTTCTGACCAGAGTGACCAGAGAACAGATGTTTGATAAATGGTTGAGATTATTATTATATAAATACATGGAAAAGGAAATATATCAGTAAATAAAATAGCACACAATAAACTTCTTTGTGTGACTGAGTCTTGGAGTTGTTCTTCAAATATTGAGGGTTCACATAATTTCACAAAGACTCAGATATAGAGAGAATGAAAAATACACATGTGAATTAGCCAGGGTATTTTCAGGAGGCAAAAAGAAAATGTCTGTCTTGTTTTAGCAGAAAAGGAATTTTTGAAAATATATAAGATATACTTTAAACCTCTGATAGAGCTGGAGAACTAAGCTCAGAGAATGAACAGTTACTAGGGAGTTGAGGCAGCCAGACCTGGACCACGTTATGCCACGGGAGTAAGCCGTTAAAGACAATACTGCCACCACCACTGAACAGTGGAGATATTCAGTTTCTCAGACCACCGCCCCCAACTTTTCACAGTGGATTTTGCAAACACTACTCCTAGAAACTGGACTTTGTTGCTGTTGAGGTCACCAGCTTTACCTTTTCTGCTTTGTCACTGTACTGGTGTAAAAGCCCTGGGTGAGTCTGTTGGGCCAAGCAAAGGTCATGTTCTGATGGCTTCACCGCAGTCAGGCTGATAAAGTGAATATCAGCTTTTTCTAACCTTCTGTGGGTGATGGGAGGGATCTGCTTGCCTCCAAGCTTCGTGTAATGGGAATTCTATTCAAATAGAAAATGTGTTCAGATGCTGGAAAGCCAAAATATGACAAGTATTCCCTATACATCCTTTGATGGTTCAACAGCAACATATCTTTTGTTTCTGCCGAATTCAATGCTAATATTTCTATACCTCTGAAAATACACTCATCCTCTTCTTCTAATGGAGGTGACCCGCAGTCTCCTTAGTTACTGCATTCTCTTCCTAGTCAGGATCTCTGGGTGATGTCTGTTCTTTTTCTAGTCCTACTGTTGTCCCATCTCAATATTTTGCAACCTATATACTAAATTATAAGTGTAACTGTTAATACCTCATGTAAATCAATAGGTTAAAGGGAGAGAGGGAAAAAAGGATGTTAGCTATAGACATAATATCCAGTATATATACACGATATCTCAAGAAAGGAACTAAGGGTATTTCTGCAGAGAATCATGAGTCTGGAGATAGTATTCATGATTTCCTTTTCTACTCTCCATTCCTCTTCTCTTTTTACCTTTAATTAGCGCTTCACATGCTTGGAATTCTCAACTGTGAGGTGGCCCAGATTTTTGTTCTGGAAGGAACTGAGCTCTTGATAGAGTTGTCTCTGTAGGATTTGGTGTCCCTCATTAACTTTTTTATTTTTAAAAAAACCTTTGGGGGCTGGCCCCGTGGCCGAGTGGTTAAGTTCGTGCGCTCTGCTGCAGGCGGCCCAGTGTTTCGTCAGTTCGAATCCTGGGCGTGGACATGGCACCTCTCATCAAAACACGCTGAGGCAGCGTCCCACGTGCCACAGCTAGAAGGACCCACAACGAAGAATATACAACTATGTACCGGGGGGCTTTGGGAAGAAAAAGGAAAAAATAAAATCTTTAAAAAAAAAACCAAAAACCTAAGAATTACATATTACATACAAAAGAGAAGTTATACCTACAGTGTGTAAAACAATAAAATTAACATATGTGTGTTACATCCAGCTTAAGAAATAGAACAGAACAAATAAAGTAAAAGATCCTTGTGTCTCTCCTCAGTCCCATTTCCTGCTTCATCCCAGTGTGTAAACACTATCTTGAATTTTATGTCTATCATCTCTTTGTCTTTATAGTTTTACTACATATATAATCCTAAACAATATATAGTTAAGTGTGGAACTTTATGCAAATGGGATCATACTCTTTGTATTCTTTTCAACCTGCTTTTTTGCTCAACATCATGTTTTGTATATTCATCCATGTTGTGAGGAGGTGTAGTTCTTTCATTCTCTTTGTGGTGTTGTATTCCATTTTATGAGTATAACACTATTTGTTCCTTCTCTAATTGATGATATTTGTGTTATTTCTTTTTTTTTTTTTTTTTAAATTTTTTTTTTTATTTTTTCCTTTTTCTCCCCAAAGCTCCTCAGTATATAGTTGTATATTCTTCGTTGTGGGTCCTTCTAGTTGTGGTATGTGGGATGCTGCCCCAGCGTGGCTTGATGAGCAGTGCCATGTCCGCGCCCAGGATTCGAACCAACGAAACACTGGGCCGCCTGCAGTGGAGCGCGCGAACCTAACCACTCGGCCACGGGGCCAGCCCCGATATTTGTGTTATTTCTAATCATCCCTCCCTCTTTCTTTTTTTGTATTACTATTGTGAATATTTTGCACATAACTCAGTTCCTAAGAGCAAGAGTTTCTCTCGAAGAGACACATTCCTAGGGATGGAAACAACATTCTACGGTGAGAATTTGTGTCTAAGAGCCAGTGTCTCTTCCTTCCTCAATGGGCTGAGTCTTTCACTCCCTCCAGGGCAGGTTTCCCTGGAGAGTGGTTGCAAATCTCATTGAAAAGACTTTGAGGAAGATTCAGAGTATTTATCTGCGATATTGTAGGATCCTTCAACAAGGGAACCAAGCCTTCTCTTCAATTTTGGAGGGCTGTCAGGTCTGATACTTGACTGTGGGGTTGTAACAACTGGTAGTTTAAGTGGGCCTCTATTTACAAGATCTGGAGATTTTTGTTATAAAAATCAAGTTGTGGGTTGTACAACTCTTTTAGTCTTAGAAATCCTCTGATCATTTAGTCTGCACCATAGGTCCTCACAGATCAGGTCATTGTGGTTACCACATTGACTGTGCTGCCACTTCCGGTTCCTGAGCCTGCCTTTTCTCTGGAGAATAAGTGCTACTTTTTCCTTCTGCCACCCCAGAATCCTGCCACCCCATGGAAACCGGAGAGCCCATTCCCAATGCGGCGTCTTCCACCAGCATGCCTGGTCTACAGAGAACAACTACACGAGCACTTGAAGGGTTGTTGGAGAAACATTGCTCATCAATGTTTTTCTTGAGGGCTGGTTGAAGGGAGTGTGTTTGGGATCCTCACTTGAGTCAGATAGATAAGAGATTGGTGGGTGGTGTGCTCATGAAAAATCTGCTCCAGGATTTCTATCTTCTTAAGTCTTTGTTCACTAACTTCTGTAAAGGACCAGGCAGTTAATATCTTAGGCTTTACAGGCCATATAGTCACTGTTGTAACTGCTCAACTCTACTATTATAGAATGGAAGCAGCTGTTGACAATTTGTGAGTGAAGGAGTGTGGCTGTGTTCCAATAAAACTTTATTGGAAAACAGAAGACAGGCAGAATTTGGCCCGTGGGCCATAGTTTGCCAACCTCTGCTCTGATTTATGTTGAAGAAAATTGGACATCTTAATGTCATTTAATGAGGGCCACCACTAAGTCCCAGTTTTAATCAACTAGCTAAGCAAAAATTTAGGGCTGTTCTTAGCTCCTCAAGATAGTGTACTGTGCCCAGAATCTCTAGTAAATGCACCCGTGGTGATAAAAGAATACCTCATCCAGTGTTAAGTCTCAACTGAAGTCTTCAGTGAACTCATTACCAGGGACTGTGGAATTATTTAAAAAAAAATTCCACTAAACATGCTTCAGAATTACTGTACCCCAAGTAGCAGTAACCATAAACTAGAAGCCAGTTTTGTTTGCAAGAGCTATCTTCCCTTCTCTATACTTGGTTTCCCCTCTGTGTTCGTTCCAGAGAATGTACCACTATCCATCCAGTTTTGAGAGTCAAAAACCTCCCTCATCCTCAGCGTTTAATTGATCACTCCTACCAATTATAACTCCTAAGTATCTGAAATTCATCCATTTCTCTCCACCTCTGCCACCACTACCATATTAATTTAAACTACTGTCGTATCTTGCCTAATTTGCCTCAGTAGTCTCTTATCAGATCTCCTTGCACCCACTCCACTTCTTTTGCGTTCTGTTTTCTATTTTATTCCAGCTAGAGTATGGAAACACAAATCTGATCCTGTATCATTGCATTTAAAACTCTTCAGTGACTTCTGATTATGCATAGGGATAAATGCCTTAACTTAACCTACAAGGCCTTATGTCAATGTTTTTCAGACTTCAGGCCATGACCCTTTAGTACATTGAAAATCAATTTAGTTGTGATAAATATATACAAAAATAAAATAGATGATATCAGATTGCACTATAGGTAGTGATGGTAAGTACTGTTTTGTGAAACTGTGATTTTGATTAAGTGTGTATGTATGAATTAGGTTGCAATGCAAGATGTATTCCTTACTCTGAGCGATGGTCAATAAAAGTCTGAAAGATACTATCTTATGTGTTCTTGTGCCTTCATATCCTTCTGGTTCCACTCTTCCAACACTTCCTATTTTCTCCAATCTTGCGACTCCCCAACAAGAGGTAGAGTCTATTTTTCCTCCCCATGAACCTTAAAGGGACTTTGGACTGCCTAGAAGAAAGACTGTAACAGAAGTGACGTTGCATGTCTACTGGCCTTCCTTTGGTCTGTGGTGTGCTCCATGCTACCTCTTATCTGAGGAACTTTGCACATCACTGTTCTCTGAGTTTGGAATATACTTTCCTATTCCTCCCTTTGCTTCTTTTGCTCGTACTTACGTCAGCTCAAGTGTCACTGCCTCAGGGCAGCCCTCTCTGACCTTGCTAGATCAAACTCCCCTGGCATTGGTATGTGTCGGGCCTTTCCCCGTTGTAGCACTTGTTGTTGAATTTCCCTTTGTGGAGTTGAATAATTGATTGAAGTCTATCTCTCCCCCTAGGTTGTAAACTCTAAGAAGTTCATGTATTGTGGCCATTTATACTCATCTTTGTACCATCCCCGGCATCAAACATAGTACCTGGCACACAGAATTTTTTTTTGATGAATAGTAATTATTCTCCTTTCCTGAAGGAAATATATGAAGGAGTATTTCATATATGAAAGTGGCTTAGTCAGTTTTTGCTTTAAGTACTACTATTTCCTTTATGTTTAAAAATTGTTAAATTTTTAGGTACTGTCTTACATGTTGTTGTGCCAGTTATTAAGGCTGTATAATTAATTACCCCAAAACTTAGCAGCATAAAACAAAAACTTACTTTGCTGATGGATCTTGTGTGTCAGGAATTCAGGGAAGGCACAGCAGAGATGGGTTTTCTCTGCCCTGTGATGTCTGGAGCCCTAGTGGAAGACTTCAAGGCTGGATGCCGGAACCGTTGGAAGGCTCTTTCACTCACATTAGGTGGCTAATGTTGGCTGTCAGCTGGGCTTTGGTTTCTCTTCACCTGCCCTTTTCCATATGGTCTCTCCTTGTGGGCTATCTTGGGCTTCTTCACAGAATGGTGGTGGGTTCCAAGGGCAAGTGCCAAGATAGAGAGAAAGAGAGAGAGGCATGCGGAAATCATGCGGCATCACTTCCTTCGCATTTTGTTCTTCTAGGCGGCCCAAAGTCCTTTCCAGGTTTTCAGGGAGGAGAAATAGACTTCACCTCTTGATGGGCAGTGGTGAGATTCTAGAAAAGGAAGTGGACTGGAAATATTGCTGTGGTCATTTTGGGAAAATACAGTCAGCCACAGCAAGAATTTGTTTCACTTACAGCATTTAAATACGGTTACTGCACACCTTCAGGTGTTGATATATTTGATGGTTACTTTGTGAATTAGCACACAGGCTCGCCTCCTTTCCATATCTCCTATTTTTTAGCATCCTGAAATGATGAACTAATTTTTCAAGTAATTGCTTCGAGAATTAACTACACTGTATGTATAGTTCATTGCAATCTATAAACAATTTCTCATTCTTGGTTTTCTCGTTGCTGAGGAAGCACCACTCTGTTATGAGAAATTTTTCCTGCAGAGTGTTGCCAATACAGGAAAAAGAACATCAAGGAGCCATTTAATTTGATCTGATAAAATTCTGAAATATAATTTGTCACCAGAACTGAGTAGAAACATATTATTAACATGTAGAATTTAATCTGAAAAATTGGAACATTCACATGCAGATGATCTAAAAAGAGTCTTCATATAATTATGGCAAAAATATTTAAAAGCATTTATATATTTCTAAATTTATCTAGATATTTTTATTATAAATAAATATATGTATTTAGATATAAGAAATAGAGGTTAACTCTAAATGTAATTATTTAATAACTTTTGTACTTAATTTTGTTTTTTGGTGAGGGAGATTGGCCCTGAGCTAACATCTTTGCCAATCTTCCTTTTTTTTGGCTTGAGGAAGATTGGCCCTGAACTAACATCTGTGCCAATCTTTCTTCTGTTTTGTACGTGGGTCACTGCCACAGCATGGCTTGATGAGTGGTATAGATCTGCTTCCAGGATCTGAACCTGCAAACTGGGGCTGCTGAAGCTGAGCATGCCAAACCAAACCACCATGCAACTGGGCCGGCCCCTGTGCTTAATTTTTTTTATTAGGTCACATTTACATTTTTTCCAAACTTTTTTTCTCTTCTTTCTCTATGTCTTTTATTCAGCGTTTTGGATATCTCCATCCTACCTCTCTTAATTTCTCCCAATCTCTATTTCTTTATCTTCTTACTTTATTCACTAATCTTAAAGCTCTTTGCATGTTATTCTTCTGTCCTTTACTGTGCTTATTAAACACGATTAAAGAAAAAACTCAGCAGCCAGCTTCTGACATCTCTTTTCAATGTGTTTTACCTCTTATTTTCAAAGTTAAAAAGTGTATATGCTATGATGTCTTGATTAAATGAAGATTTTTTTTGACCAAGTATATGCATTGTTGACCCCACCCCTAGCCCAGTTAACTTCTATTTCTTGATAACATTTTTATTAACATATTAATTTTGGCAAAAAATACTCTTGATCATTTCAGCAAGTGAGTTTTGAAGTTGACATGAATTAATGACTAGAGTAGAAAAAGGAACGAAATAGGGAGTCAAAGTTATAGGTAAAATAAAAACACATTATGATTAGCAAAATTTAATAAATGAATGGGAAGCTTAATAAATGAGTGAATGAGTGAATAAGTGACTAGGTAACTCCTTACAATACCATGCTGATCTGAATGTCATCTGAATGTCATGAATCTGCAGCATGTTTAGCTAATGTTAGAGAATATCAAATAAAGGATTGGATTTAAAATATTACAATTTATACATCATCCATTCTTTTTTTTTTTTAAAGATTTTATTTTTTTCCTTTTTCTCCCCAAAGCCCCCCAGTACGTAGTTGTATATTCTTCGTTGTGGGTCCTTCTAGTTGTGGTATGTGGGATGCTGCCTCAGCGTGGTTTGATGAGCAGTGCCATGTCTGCGCCCAGGATTCGAACCAACGAAACACTGGGCCGCCTGCAGCGGAGCACATGAACTTAACCACTCGGCCATGGGGCCAGCCCCTATATCATCCATTCTAATTAAAGGAAATAGAGTTTTCTGTTGCCAGTTTTTGAAGACTGATTTGCTAAAAATACGTGGGATCATAGAAAAGAATATAATATAAAATCTTTCTTATCTAACTGGAAGACATGTAGAAAGAGAATTAACTAGTAATTTGGCAAAAGTAATTCCTACTTTCTTCATATAGGATGGATGATGTATATGAATTAGAAGTTAATAAAAATTAAAAGCCCTCATATATTTATTAGAAGTGCAATTGTAAACAAGAATGTGTCAATTTCATTTGTTATTTAAACCACATAAGGATTTTTTTAGTAATTGATCTAAGGTACATTTTCTTTTTCAGAAGCAGATACCTGTCTGCTGTTATTTAAAGAAATTAATAAAAAACCACATGGTATTACAAAATAAAACTGTCTATATCAAATCATTTGCAGTGCATCATGGCAAGTTTGCTGCTTTGTTTTGATGTTTTAGAGTCATTGTGCTACTGTGCTAGGCTGCTTATCAAGAAGGAGAGTCATTTAGGAGCTTGTAATATAAGACAGATAGTACTGATGAAGGCATAAGATAACTGAAAAAACATTGAATTGAGACTTAGATTGATGTGTTAACATTGTGTATAAGCAATGGCTCGGTGCATGTTACAAGGCTGTGAGTGAAGGCGGAGCTGTGGGAATTGCATATCACTAGAGAGAATTCTCTTCCCGTCTTCCAGTTAGATAGGAAAGATTTTATAGAATGGATGAGATTTCAGTAGCTGTTTGAGTAAAAGAAGGGAGACATCTGGAAGAACTGGGAACCCAAAAAGGCTAGCTGGTATATGTCAATATCTATCTTTATCATACTAAAAAGAACAAGGAAAGGGCGTTGAATTATTGCCTTCCTTTTATTTCAATATTTCTTTTCTCCTCAAATGTTGTGTTTTTATAGTAGAGAGAATGCTCCAGTTGCTTTTCATTTTAATGATGAAAATAGCTAGTTTCTAAAACTGCAGTGTAAGCCTTTTGGGAACACAATTGGGCACCACTGTGCTGGGGAAGAGTTCATCAAAGGGTTGAAAAATATGATTAAACCACAGCCTACTCTTCTCTTATTCAGACTGAATAATGTCATTTAAAACATCCTTCCTCGTGGATCCTATTTCCCTGCCCCTCAATGGCTGTGGCTGTCTACTCTTTCCTTCCAAAGTCCCTCTGTCCCTCTTGAGTTATGGGGTCCAATCTGCCCCCAATAATCTGGAAAGAGATGGACCGGTGTGGAATCAAGAAGGTAGCCTGCATTACACACCAACAAAGCAAATTTCCAAGATCAAAATTCTTGTGTTCTTTGTGGTGGTCCATTTTAGAAGGCCAAGTTTTAAGAAAGTTTCAGAGGCCAAATTCCTCCTCCTTTGAAGCTAGATAGAATGACTTTTTAGCGCAAGGTTGCCCAACCAATACTGTTTATACAGGGTGACCCTTTGCTTTATTATTCTACTCCCCATGGGTGTGAAGATTGCAATTTATCTTTTGATGCATATGGCAGGTTTTAGAGTCTTTGGAACAGTATGTCTAGAAGTTACATTCAGCCCAGGGATGTTTGGCAGCTGGTAACCTGGAAACCTAATTGCAACAACAAGCCGTGCAAACACAGTTATTCTTCTGAGTGCTCATAATGAAAGTAATACCGGGAGGGATCAGCCAGGAATTGACGAGACAGCCCTTGCAAACAAAACTGACTTCTAGTTTATGGTTATTGCTAATTGGAGTACAGTAATTCTGAAGCATGTTTAGCAGAACTTTTTTTTTTTTTTTAACAATTTCACAGTCCCTAGTAATGTGTTCTCTGAAGACTTTAGTTGGGATTAACACTGGCTGAAGTATCATTCTTTTTCTTTTGAAGGTTAAAGTAGCTGTTTTTTCCTCCATATCCAAGAAAGTGTAAGAGATTTGCTTTCTGAAATAAATGCGTGTGTTTTCCTTCAGTATTTCATATTATAGAAGCAGTACAGTTGGCTAGAAAGGAACACAGCGTGGAAATTTGAACACAAACAAGCCCCTCCCTCCGTTTCATTCATTCACATCTTTATTTTGGCATTACAAATATTGATGCTGGTGGAATAGAAGATAGTGGAGGGAAAACTCAATGTTTGGGACTGATTTTGTGTCATCTCATGGATTCCTTGAATTATTTGTGTTGAATGTAATTACAGCACAAAGTAAACTGGGCGTCTTCTTATAAAACCTAGATTATCATAGAAGTAGGTTGATTCAATTTTGGGATGACGGAAGGAATCCGTCTCCAATTTCCCATTGTATTTGGAACATCAGGCAGCTGGTGTTAAGTTGTTGCCTATGTTGTCCGTCTCCGCTGTATCCTTAGTTCCAACTTCTCATCATTCTTCCTTACCTTACCTTTATCATTTTGGGATTGTGGGGTAGAAATGAGGAGTTGAAATGAAACAGAAATGCAGTGGGATTTTTTCCAACTAATCTTTCAACAAACCTAAGTTGATAAAAGATTTAATTGAAATTTTCTTTTTCTTTTTCATTTTTAAAATAATTTTATTTTTATCTCACAATACAAGGTGAATGTTTTCTCCTGTAAATAAATATTTCTCCCTAAATATTGAATATGTATCTATTACTTGTATCCAGATGATAGTTTTAAAACTACTAATCAAATTTAATATATTTGATACTTTTATAATACGTGCAGGTTCCTACTGCCCATTTCAGATAAATATTTTTCTAAAAAAATTTAAATATGAATAGTTGTTTTATTTTCTTATTTGTAACATTGGTTTACAACATTATACAAATTTCGAATGTACATCATTATGTTTCGATTTCTGTATAGATTACATCATGTTCACCGCCCGAAGAGTAATTACAATCCATCACCATACACATGTACCTAATTTGTTTTTCTCCTTAATATGATACTTTATGCTCAGGAAAACAAACATATAAACAAAGAAGCAAACTTGATAAAGGCTCTCCAAGAAGTCTGTCTTCTGTGCAAAGGGTATGAGGGTAAAAGTTCTCCTTCAATTGTGTTATTTATTATTTTGTATGTGACTCTCTGCTCACTACACGTCTACATGCATTCTGGGCAACTACACTTATTTAGCCTGTAATATATCTCCAAACGTTAATTTACATGCTTCCATCAGTAGGGAATGCCTATCTGTTTTTATTTGAATGCTTCAGTTTAACATTGTCTATCATTGAGAGAGAGCATGGCGTAGTGGAAAGAACATGGATTTTGGAACCAAATAGGCTGAGTTTCAATCCTGATTCTGAGACTTAAAGTAGTTTTCTCCTTGGAAACTAGATAAAAAGTTATATCTGTCTTGAAATTGTAGTTATCAAGAAATATTAAGTGAATCAGATGCTGAATTGGATTGATTGGGATGAAAAATGAAAACTCTGTGGCCCCTACTTTCCAAGGAATAGCTTGTCGTCTAGCAAGAATGATAGCTATGCACACAAAGAACAGCAGTAAAATGTGATAAAAGGAACTACAGTGTTTAAGTCCAATGTTGATGAACGTACCGACGGAGGATAAAAGTAACATTACATGGCAAGGGGAGCAGAGAAAGGACGCTTCAGAGAGGAACTGGGTCTTAAAAAGTCAGTAGCTTAGTAGACATATTGAGGATGAGATAAGACAGCCATGAGCAAGGACATGGAAGCATAAAACTTCATAGCTGTATTGGTCACGAATTTGGGCAGCAGACTTCTGGGGTGTGCTAGGCCATGGGCCTCGAACTTGACAGAAATGTGCTTTCCTATAACAAGTCCCCAAAGCAGTGATTCTCAACTCTCGGGGCGATCGAACTATGCAAAGTCCCCCACTGCCCAAAGATAATTCAGATACAAGTTACGGCCTCAATTAGTTGAATTCACAAGCATCACATCTCCAGATGTCCAAAGCATAGCTAGTTTAACATCCCTTGTAGTGTACTTTACAGGAATCTAAACTCTTTATTACCTGGGGATCTAATAACCGCAAAGGTAAGTCTACACAGGGGAATCTACTTTAAAACCCTCAGTTGTCGACAACTCAGTGCCAATAGGCAAGGGATTTAGAATTACTCTGTGACCTGAGCAGGAGAGCTTGTCAAGTTTCTGTACATATGGAGGAGATGTATGTTTTGGGGAAAGTATTCCTCTTTGGTTCTTAAGCAAATAACATTTATTAGACATCTTTTGACATGTAAACTATTCTTGTTCATTGTCAGGGAATTTATACTTCACTCAGAAAGTAGTCTATATTTTCTTCCTTGGAAACGGAAGAACGTTCATCTAGATCTCATTTCCTTGTGCTTGCTGTCTGAGCCATCTGTTGGAGAGTAACAAATGTTGGGCGTTAAAATGTAAATCAAGCTAAATATGTATTAGGCAGAGACTAATAAATGCAAGAGGAAAGACAAATTACCACATTTACTAGGCTTTAAAAAATTGTGTTATTTGCAGAATATTCATTTTGTTTACTAGTAACACCCCATATCTTCATTCTAAGTTTATAATGTTAAGAGATTGATTAAAAGTGGATTGTTGCAGTGAAAACTAATTATATATGTGAAATTCAGACATCACATGCTGCCAGTTGCTAAAGACCCTCAAGATATTAGGAGAGATTGGTTTCAAGTAAGTAGGGTTCACAGAGAAAGTATCAATAGAAATTAAAACAAAATGCTTATGTAAAGAAGAAAGAGCTCAGGGTTTTTAGTAAAAAATCCTGGGCTGGTTTGCCTCATGGCCTCAGTTTCCTCAACTGTGAATTGGTGATGACAACAATACCTGTCCTAATCCAGGTTTCTTTATAATTCAATTCACTCAACTCATCAAACACATACTGTCCAGTTAATTGTAAGCTCTCAGTCCAGGAACCTTACCTGACTTGTTTGTGACTATATGGAGGGCTCCACAGATGTTTTCTCTTGTTGCCTGCCATGTGCCAGGCACTAGGCTGCTGCTGGTGCACTGAGGATAAAAGACAGTCTCTGGGCTCACAGAGTGAACCATCTATCTGAGGAGACAGCAGTCAACAAATACAGAACAAATACAGAAGACAGTAAAGGTTCAATGAGGATGTAGGTGAAAGTTCTTCATACCTTCTTGGTTTTTATTGATATGAATGATGGTGATTTTTTTCCCCCTGCTAGATAACTTATTTCTTTTCTATATCTGTTCTCTTTATTGCTAAGGTATGTGTCAGACAGCTCTTAACAGTCTTTCTGATTTTTGATTTTATGGATTGTCTACAGTAAACTTTAAAATTTGGACTGTTTCCTATCCTGGGAGCTATGAGGCAATGACCTTTTGTTGGTTGGTGTATTCTAAAAATGAAGACTCATTTTGACATTAGCTTGAGTCAAACAGGGAGATAATGAGTATATTGGCAAAATGAATAAGGCTGATTTAGTAAACTTTAGCTTTGTTTTTTGTGAGGAAGATTTGCCCCAAGCTAACATCTGATGCCAATATTCCTCTTTTTGCTTGAGGAGGATTGTCCCTGCGCTAACATCTGTGCCAGTCTTCCTCTATTTTGTATGTGGGATGCTGTCACGGCATGGCTCGATGAGTGGCGTATAGGTTGGTGCCCAGGATCGAAACTTGCAAACCCCATGCCCTGAAGCGTAGGGTGTAAACTTAACCACTATGTCACCAGGCCAGCCCCAGTCAGTTCTAATTTTAAATGACTTCTGGATTAGCTAGTGCTTTGGTTATTCATATTCCTTCTCTTTTCCATCAACAGGAGAATTGGAAATTTGGTGTAGATGTGCTTACAAAATTACAAATGATGCATAGGTACATACGCTTCATCAGTTATCGCAGTTGATCAGAACAGAAATCCATCCTTCCTTCCTTCCTTCCTTCCTTCCTTCCTCCCTCCCCCCAACCCTCCCTCCCTCTCTCTCTCCCTTCCTTCCTTCCCAGGGTTTTGGAACTTTGTGTAAAACTTGCTCAACAATGCCAGTTCCATATTCCCACATATGATGATCATAGAGAAAAATTACACTAGTTTGTGGTCTGAGATTCAACATGGCAGTGGGGAAGGGAGGCCTGAAATAATGGCAAGTAAATATGATGGTAGTAAGAATAGCCAGCCCTGGTGGTCTAGTGAGTAAGATTTGGCACTCTCAGCACCATCCATCTGTCACTTGTCGTATGGTGGCGGCTGTGTGTTGCTGTGATGTTGAAAGCTATGCCACCAGTATTTCAAATACTAGCAGGGTCACCCATGGTGGATATGTTTCAGTGGAGCTTCCAAACTAAGACAGACTAGGAAGAAGGGCCTGGCCACCCACTTCTGAAAAAATTGGCCATGAAAACACGATGAATAATGGAGGAGCATTGTCTGATAACTACACCGGAAGGTGAGAGGATGGCTCAAAAAGACCAGGCGGGGTTCTGCTCTGCTGTACACAGGGTCACTACAAGTCAGAATCTACTCCATAGCACTAACAACAAAGAATGGGGAGGTTGTGAGACTGAAGAACAGTTTTCAGTCCTTTTAATTTTATTCGCAAATCAGAGACATGGTAAAATAATGTGACTCATCTCCCACTTACATGTATAGTATTTGTGTTTTTGTAAACAGGCCTGGATAGGCTAAGGAATAAACCCTGCTATAAGCTGCCATGTGAGTGTGATGACAAAGAAGAGACATACTGAGAAAAATATTCTGGATTTTCTCTAGTAATTTATTTTTACAAACAACAAAAATCTTCTCCACCTGCTAAATGTACCTTGAAATTGCAGAAAATGTTGTGGAACACGTTTGTTGAAAACTTCTGGACTAGAAGTGCTAGTGTAACTGAAATCTTTGATTCCTTCTTTGTGTAACAACCCTGTAGAAATGGGGGTGCCAGCACTCCTCTGTGATATCTTCAGGATGTGAGTTGAGGGACATGTAGTCTCTCAGAGTAGAAGACTAAACCTGCACTGTCTTTGCAGGTGGGAGCCAAGGTCTATGTTATCCTCCCCAGGTGGATAGTGGGGTTGAGGCCTCAGGACTTTCAGAGTTCCTCCGTAGGGCATAAGAACCTACATTCCACGCTGCTTTTCCAATCACCAGGAGGGCTTTATGATTTATTATTTACCATAACGCAGAAACTGTTCATGGAGTAATTAAAGATGGTGGCCCACGAGTGAGTGCCTTTATTTGAGAAGAAAGGAGTATATTAGTATATTAGGAGTATATAAGTATATTAGGAAGTGGACACCTTGCACCCTCACTCCTAGATGGAATGATTGAGTTTGAACCAGGCGTCTCTGGAGCTCCTGGTTTTGGATTATTCCAAGAGGCAAAATTTACTTCAGGGACCTCCTGTTCCTAGGCTTTCCATGCAAGAGTCAGATTGGGAGTAAAATGAACTTGGCCTTAATTAATTGCATTAGATGTGAAGCCCTTTCTCCTATCTCTTGATTTAGTTGAAATATTTTAGATACCAAAGTGCCATTGCTCTTTCATGGGCTACCATCACCCAAGCAACCCAGACAGAGAAGGAAGTGAAATATGAAAAAGATGGGAGGAAGAAGACACACTTTGATGTTCTTGCTAAGGATTATTTACAAATGAGGCACAAAGTATCATAAACTTGGTGTTTTGCAGGTATTAAAGGGCCAAATACAGATTTTATTTCTTCCTGCGTTTTCCTTAAAAAAGTTGCACTCATTCGTTTTCTGTTCTCAGGTGAATGTATTTCATTGGGGTGGGCTGGAGATAAGCTCGTAAGGGGGGAGTCACTGTGCCATGGATAGTCTTGAGCTGTTACTTTTTGAGTTTTCTTATGCTTTTAATTAAGGGAAAAAACTCACTGAACCTTGAACATTCTTCTTTATCTACATCATGTGCTTTGACCTCCTGGGCGGGAGGTGGTTTTGGTGTGGAGGTGAGGTTCTTCTGACAGAGTTCTACCCTAAGGGAATGCAGATATTTTCCCAGAGAAGCTAGGTTCACTGGTTAACAACAAACCATTGTTTCTTATTGTTCTGACTAATAAGCCTGGAATGTGAAAAAAGAGCCCCCTCCTTTTGCATAATAGTGACAAAACCCATGACTGTCCTTTGGGAGGTAACTGTGCTGTCTTCTCTGTTTTAGTGGTGCAAGAAGTAACTAGTGTCAAATTGAGCTTGACTATCTTTTTTTGTTCTTTTCAATTTATCTCTTGGCTTAACAAAGTAATAGAGGGTCAAGTTCCTTTGAAACTAAACCAAAAACCAAATGTAAGCACATGACAGAGTGCTTAAGTTTATTCTAGTTACTAAAGGAAACTATTGTTGGTTGTCTCAGGATGTGTTTTTTACTGGATTTTAAGTTCAGTGTTGTGCGTGATTATTGGGAGAAGATGGCGAGAGAGATGAAGACAGGGCGAGGAAGGCCTCTTATGTATCAGATCTTTAGTTACGATAAGGCGTATTAAACATTACATTTGTTTAACTTTCTATTTTGAAATAATTTTAAATAGAAGTTTCCAAATAGTGCAGAGAATTCTTTGTACACCTTCCTTCACTCAGCTTCTTCTGTTAAACAACTTACGTAACCATGATGTGGTTATTAAATGCAGGAAATTAAAATTGATACAATGATCTAATTTATAGATCTTCCTCAAATTTTGCCAGCTTTCCCATTATTGTCTTTTTTCTGGTTCAGGATCTAAGCCAGAGTCCCACACTGCATTTAGTTATCACTAACTTAGTTTTGCCTTAATTTCTATGAACCTGTTTACTGTTCCTCAGTTTTTCATGACCTTGACAACTTTGAAGGTCAATTATTTTGTGGAATGTGCTTCAGTTTGAGTTTGCCTGATGTTTTCTTGTGATTGGGTTGAGGTCATTTATTATTTGGCAAGAATACCAGGAAATGATATTGTGCCCTGCTCAATGCATCATAGCAGAGGGTATTGTTGGGGAAATATATTAAAAACAAAATCTTCTCTCAATCCAGAAATCCTCTTTACAAAGATAGTAGAGAAAGAAAGCATTTTTATTATTGAGTAAGCATTAAACCAGAATATGATGCGCATCACAGGCAATCCACTATGACATTGCAAAGACAGAAATCTTACTCTTATTTGGCCAAGTAGATTTAACCCACTACATACACATTTTCAAGAGAAACAATAACTAGTCCTCAAATATGAGGACATGAGAGCACCATTTGTCACACACAGTTCATCTTAAATTCACCTAATAATGGGGAGTGACCATCTGTGTTAGCTAATTGGCTTTACCCAGAAGAAAAACAAACTACTTGTTCCTTTATGACAGGAAGTAGTTTTGCGACTTGGAGCAAGGTGCTCACCCAAGTTAGGCTTCTGTCCCCAAACAGAAACTGGGAAATAGGGGTGCTATCTCCCTTGATGTTTACATCCTGGGTCCTTGAGAAAGACATTACCTGGTCATAAAGTTGACAAAAGGCCTATCTAATCTTCAAAAAGATTATACATACCTTTCGAAAAGAAGAGAGAGTACTTATAATTGCAAGTTTTCTAAAGAGAATGCTCTAAGAAAAAAGATGGGGAGGGAAATCTCTTATTTTTATCAGGGAGGATTAATCCTCTTTTAATCCTCTTTTAATTAATTAATCCTCTTTTAATTCGTATTTGTCCTTAGAGTACACAAAGCTGATAGGCCTTCTTAATAGTAATACTAGCTTTGATCACTTGGTAAGGTGGAATCCACCAGCCTTCTCCACTGTAAAGTTACTGTTTTTTCCTTTGTAATGAATAAGTATCTTGTGGGGAGATACTTTAAGACTATGCAGATATACTGTTTCTCATCATTCAGGGTTTCACCCATAGATTTTATCATCCATGGATGGGTTGTTCTTGCCTGCAACAATTATTAGTCTGATGTTTGCCTAATGCCGATTTTCTATTTCCATTGTTCCTTCTACATTTATTAGTTGGAATTCTACTGTGCAGAAGAGTTGCCCTTTCTCTCACAGTTATTATTTATTTATTCAGTTACTTCTTTATATCAGTATGGACTCATGAATGTTTATTTTATTGTCTGGGGTTAAAATCTAGTACAATCATTATTCATTTTGTTATTTAAATTATCCCTGCTTTGACCATTGGGGACTCTTTCAGGATGGCTTCTGTGTCTTTTTGATGTGGCCCTGCCGTTTTTTGAGTACTTCCTTACTTTCTAGTGCCACAAGATGTTCCAGGTTCGTTTTGTATGTTTCCTTTCCTGGTCCTGGAATTGATTGTTCCTCCAGAGAACCCTAGTTCATTTTATTGGTAAATGGTATTTAGAAACCAACATCTGGGCATCAGGGGTGCTCCTTGCTACTGAGATGTCATTACTTTTAGGCCCTCTCAGTAGACAGAGCTAGAAAAATATATGCATGTATGCAAATACAATACACACATTTACATGTATTTCTATATCTATCCATCTGTATATTCATGATTCAACAGCCAGTGCAAATTTTCCCCTGTGTCTCATAAGTAGCATCACTGTCCACCTGATGCTCAAGCTCAATTTCCTTCACTATCAACATGCCTCTTCCAGCAGGTTCTAATTTCTACCTCAGATATATATATATCTAGGATCTACCTACTTTTCTCTTTCTCATTGGTCACCCCCTAGGAAAAGCCACTACTGTTTCTCATTTGGCTAATTCAATAGCCTCCTTGCTTCCAGTCTTGCTTTCTCTCATCTGTCCTCCATGTAGCAGCCAAAGTGACCTTTGCAACACTCTGCAGTGGAGTCCAGTTGCACTTAGGCTAAAATCCAGCCTTCTTACCTCGGCTTATGAGGCCCTGCATTGTGCTGGCCAGCTTGTCCTCCTCACCTCTTATTTCCTACACTCCAGCTGCTCCAGACACCTTTCCATTCCTAAGGCGTGCTCAGCTCTTTCTTTATAGGTTTTGCACGTTTCTGTCTTATTTCATCACTGGTTCATTTTCTTCAGAGCATTTTTCATATGTTGTGATTATGTATTTTTACGGGTTGATTTCTCTTTTTTTGTCACTGACCCCCTCTCCTGTTCTGTGGCTTCATGAGGGCAATGATCTTGACTTATTTATCCGTGGATATTCAACACTTACCGCAGTGCCTGGCACACTTTCCTTCATTTGAAAGTGCTTCACTAAGGAGCTCCAGAAACACACACCATCTGGGACGATTTATGGGGCTGAGTATTTGAAAGAAGCCTAGATAGATATGTATCATTTTATATCCTAAAACTCGGGGCTTAAAGCGTATTTCTGAAAATTAAAGTGGATTTCACCATTATTTCTAGCAGAGAAGTATAGTTATATAACAATGGGAAAAGAGGACATAAACCTTTGAGGCTGGATTAATTTGAGAGGGAAACATGCCTAAATTCTGAAATTCAGCTTTTAGTCCTGTTCCAAAAAATACATATATATTTCTTTTGAAAGGTCTCAAGCACTTAGCAGTAGCATATCAAATAGTTTTGGTTAAGGATGCAATCATGGGAACTACCTTTAAACCAACCATTTAGAACAACGTGCGTCAGCCGTGTCACTGGTCTATGTGTATACGGTATAAAGTGTTGTAGCCACTTTAGGGAGTGTTTCTGGTCTTCAGGACTCTTTTTTTTTTTTTTTTTTAAACATTGACTCGTTAATTCAAATTTAATTGCTGTCATATTTGTCTTCTGAGATGTATGGTTGTGAATGTGACATCTAGTAAGCAGTTGAAGCTGAAGTTTATGGATGATTTTGTAAAAAACCTAGTCAATTTTATATTATTTTTCTAACAGTTCTGAGAGGATACCTATATCGTATCCCCTTTGCTGTACATAATGACATTTTGTTCCAAATCATAGAGATCCCAATTGCATTAGCAATTCTTTGACACTTAGGGGTAGCAAGGTCATATTTTTAATAGTTTAATTTTAAGAGCTTTTATTTTTGTTCAAGATAAGCTGCATTTCAATAACACTTTAATATTTTTGGAGGATGTGAGAACTTGAAAGGAGTGTAGAGATTATTGAAATGAGTACCCTGATCCTATGGGTGAGGAGACAAGGGCACCCAGGTTGGTGAAGTAACTTGCTTCAGGTAACTCAGTGAGGAGTTGAGTTTCTGGGGTTTGAAGCTGACTCCCACTCCAGTGCTCCTGAATATTGCTGTGCTGCTTTATTCATTCCTTTACCCCTTTCCTGTCTGTCACCCCTGCATCCTGTCCCATACATCAGCTCAGTGAGAGTGGAGGCCCTGTCTGTC
Source organism: Equus quagga (assembly GCF_021613505.1). NCBI lineage: Eukaryota > Metazoa > Chordata > Mammalia > Perissodactyla > Equidae > Equus > Equus quagga. The sequence goes on from NC_060281.1 coordinate 41,359,558, forward strand.
CTCTTCAGTATGGAATCCTCATCACAGAGCACAGAGCTAGTGCATTGTGGGTGAAAAACTAATACTTACTAAAAATCTTGTTGTCCCTTCCCTTGCTGTCCATTGGTGGGTTAACAGCTTCCTTAGTGTTTAAGAAAGACTGAAAGTATATCATGTACAGTTGGCACATTCTTCGGTGGGAATCCTGGGGACTAAATGACTTATTTAAATGCACGTGGGAGCTGCACTCTGCCCACATGGACTGCCCCCGCGGACTCAGCATTGCTAACTTTCATCTTGCATTGTTACGTCCGCACTCCAGCTCCTCTGCATTCTTAGTGGAAATTTTACATTCCACTGCCTAGATTGGTTTAGTAACCAAAATCCCAATTTGGAAAACAAAACAAACAAAAATGACAATGGTGAAATAGTAAGCATGGTGTATTACATTAAGGAGGAATACAAAAGAAAAGACAAATAATCCAAAAGAATTTTTTTCAATGCTTCGTTATTGGTAGTTCCTGTAATTTCTCCTAAGAGTTCTCTTGGGTTAATTGGTTATTTTTTAACTTTATGGGGGTCATAATATTCTTCTCAGCATAGTGTTAGGGAAACCCATGCTCACTTACTTATGAATGCTTTAAAAATGACTCAAGTCCCGTTCAGTTTTCCTATAAGATAAAGTGCTCATTGCAAATAATTATCTTAGAATAAAGTTAATAAATTTGAGGTTTAACTTATATGTTCACAGTGCCTAGGATTATCTGATCTTTTAAAATATTCCACAAAGCGCAATAAAGAGAAAATTAAACCAGAGTACCAATAGTTTAAAAATTTGTGGTATCTTAGGAAATTGATTTGATGGTTCAAAAGTTAACAAAAATTGATGAGCATTTTGTTTTTTAAGACAAGAAGACTTAGAGCTATGGACTCATTTAAATATATGTTTACACTTAAGAATTTTCCAAGGATGGTATTACTTATGATGGGTACCTTATCCTTTGGGTCTTTTGTTTTTTCTTCATCAGACGTATTTTTTAGAGCAGTTTTAGATTGACAGCAAAATTGAGGGGAAGGTACAGAGATTTCCCATGTGCTCCTTGCCCCCACACATGCATGGCCTCCCCCATTATCAACATCCTCCACTAGAGTGGTACATTTGTTGCAATTGATAAATTTACATTGACACATCATCACCACCCAAAGTCCATGATTTACATTAGGGTTCACTCTTGGTGTTGTATGTTCTATGGATTTGGACGAATTTATGATGACATGCCACTTTTGGGTCACCTTTAAGCTAAAAAAATCTTTTACCTTGCTATGATTTGAATAGCCATATCATTTGTTTGGGAATTTGTTTTGAATTATTTTCTTGCGTCAGTGAAGGGAGACTTTCATTTAGAGAATAGCTCAAAAGACAAACTTGGAAACTGATGCTCAGGTATCCATTCCTGGCAGAAAAATAACCCTTTGAATAAGAGATGATAATCCACGCCTGACAGATGAATTGTAACCCTTCCTCTGGGAGTCAGCCCCTGGACCGGGTACAACAACACGGGGACCTGTAGAGGACCCAGGACCCTGTAGATGAGTGGTTTCATCAGCTCGTAGAAACTAATTGGACCCCTCTGGGAATATTCTAAACAGCTTGTTCATTATAATTAGAGATGTCTTCTGTAACTAGGTTCTCACTGAAGTTAGGGTGGTTGGAATTTTTTATTATTATGTAACAATGCTGATGAAAATATTTCAATGCCTGGGCTGATTTTGCCTCCATGCCTTTCTGGAATTTCTAGAGGTTTTGGGGGTTAATAAATTTTAATTTTCATTCCATGGAGTTCCATAAATTATACTGATATGATCATATGAAGAATATTTGACAGGTAGCAGCCAAGGGAAGGCAAACTTGAGTGGTCTTGAGAAGATATTAGGACCACTGAATAAGGGTGGTGTAGATAAGGCCAATATATAAAAATATTTGCATATTTTCAGTTACATATAATTCAAGAAAAATCTTACCTAAATGGGTGCAAATATGTGTGTACTATTTCTGCTAGTGGCCCATTTCTGTCTTGAGCAACATTACCAGTAGGCATGTACCTCGGACAAATCAGAAGTGGATTCATGGGGGCTGGCCTGGTGGTGTAGGGGTTAAGTTCCTGCACTCTGCTTCAGTGCTGGGGTTCATGGGTTCAGATCCTGGGAGCGGACCTACTCACTGCTCATCAAGCCAGGCTGTGGCAGTTTATCACATACAAAATAGAGGGAGATAGGCACAGATGTTAGCTCAGGGACCATCTTCCTCAAGCAAAAAGAGCAAGATTGGCAATAGATGTTAGCTCAGGGCCAATCTTCCTCACCAAATAAATAAATAAATAAAAAAGAAGTGGATTCATGTGACTGCTTCTTTGTTTACTGTGAGACCATGAGGGATGGAGAGGCTCATCTATTCCCTTCTATCCAGTTGGAGTAATACTGACCTCATTATGTTGTTTTGAGGAGCAAACATCACTATAAATGAAAGCATTTTATAAATTCTGATGTTTTACAATTTTAAACATATTTGAAAATAACTAACTTATAAAGATATTGTGAAAAGCAAAGTGTTTGATACAGTTCTGGGTATGGTATTTGCTCAAAAAAATTGTCCCAATTTTGTTTAATTCAAGTATTTACTAAGTGAGTTCTATGTCCAAAGCACCATGATGGATCTTTGCGTTATAGATGAGCCTCTTTACTAAAAAAATAAAATAAAAGAGAGATGCAGTTTACATAAATATTGATAATATAATAGGAATATGTCATACTTATGAAAAATGTTGTATGAGAGATTCAGACAAAATGATGTAGAATTTCTGAGGAGAGAATTATATCCAGCTGAGTGAAGGCTAAGTGAGAAACGAGGTTAGAGTTTGATAGGATGGGACCAGCTCAAATACGAGCTCCCCTATCCAAGATGCGTGGACTTCATCTGAGGGCAGTGGCAGCCTTTGAAGGTGTTTGCATAGGGGAGCTCCCAGGTTTGGGTCTGTGCTTCCAGAAGACAAATTCAGGAGCAGGTGATGAGGGAGGAAGGATGCTGCAGGCAGAAATACCTGGTCGTTCATGCTAGGTGCAGCTCATGTGAGGGTTTGTGAGCCCCCGGACCTGGGCTGTGGGGTGTGTAAAGGAGGGGACAGATGAAGCAATTCTGAGGAGGGAGAAGCTGTGGGACTGCATCATTGTCTGGATGTAGGAGTCACGATGTGTCTTGTGGTCCATTTTCCTTGCTACTGCTTTGAAAAAAAATGCAGGTGATTTATGCATAGCTTTTTAGCTATGCCACTTTGTGATTTTTTTTTTTAGTGATATATTCTAGAGCTTAAAATATGCATCTTTAACTTATTTTACTTTACCTTCAAATAATATTTTACCAGATCATGAACCACGAAGAACTTTACAACAGTACAATTCCATCAATACTTGTACTTTTTGTGTTCTTGTTAAATATTTTGCTTCTACATAGGTTATAAACTTAATGAATCATTCTTATTATTTTTGCTTTCAAATAGTCTTTAAGATTAAAAAAAATTTTTTTTGAAGTCTTTAAAATTACCCCCATATTTCCCTCTGGTGTCTTTCATTCTTTTGTGAAGATCCAGGCTTCCCTCTTGTATTATTTCCCTTCAGTCTGAAGAACTGCTTGTACAATTTTTTGGTAGTGTGGGTCCGCTCACAAAATTCTCTTGGCTTTTGTTTGTCTGAAAAATAGTTTTATTTCTCTTCCTCCTTTGAAAGGTGTTTTGTAAGGGTGTAGAATTCCAGGTTGACATTTTTTTCTTTCAGCTCTTTAAAGATATTCTTCCATTGTGTTCTGGCTTACATTGTTTCTGAAGAGAGGTCAGTCATCATTCTTGTTGTTATTCCTCTGAATTTTGTTGTTACATGCTGTCAAGTTGGCTGCAACTCCTGGGAACCGTATAAGAGAGTGATGTCCCCAATGTTTTGTTCTCAAATAGCCCTACTCAGCTTCTCCAGACTCATGCCTGTGGCTTCTTTTATGGAGTCAATCCATCTCATATTTGATCTTCCTCTTTTCCTTCTGCCTTCTTCTTTTCCCAGCATTATTGTCTTTTCCAAAGAATCCTGCCTTCCCATTCTGTCCCCAGATTAGGATAGCTTTAGTTTTATCATTTTTGCCTCCAGCAATAGTTCAGGCTTAATTTGCTCTGGACTCACTTGTTCGTCTTTCTGGCAGTCCAGGGCATCTGTAGAGCTCTCCTCCAACACCATATTTCAAATGAATCAATTTTTGTTGTCAGTCTTCCTCACTGTCCAGGTTTTGCACCGTGTGTAGTAATTGGGAATGCGAGGGTGTGGATAATCTTGGCATTAGTCTTTAATAACACTTCCTTATACTTGATCTTTCCTAATTCTTTCATTGCTGCCCTTCTGAGTCTCAGTCTCCTCTTGATTTCCTGGCTATAGTCTCCATTTAAATTGATGACTGGACCAAAGTAAACAAAAACTTTAACAATTTCATTGTCTTTATTGTCAACGTTAAAGTTGTGTAGTTCTCCTGTATCCATGATTTTTGTCTTTTTGATGTTCAAATGCGGTCCTGCTTTGGCGCTTCCATCAGAAATTGTTTCAAGTTATTGCTGCTTTCTGTCAGTAAGATGGTGTCACCTGCATGTCTTAGGTTGTTGATATTTTTTCTACCAATTTTCACTCCTTCTTCATCTGACTCTAGCTTACTTTTTCGGGTGATATGATCTGCATACAGATTAAATAGATAGGGAGATAAAATGCACCCTTCTCTGACACCTTTGCCTATAGGAAACCATCTTTCTCGCCATACTCCATCCTGACAGTGGCTTCTTGTCCACAATACAGATTGTGCATCAGGACAATGAAGTACTGAGGCACCCGCGTTTCTTTCAGAGCAACCAATAGCTTTTCATGATCCATACAAAGCCTTTGCTGTAGTCTATAAAACATAGACTGACCTTCTGAAATTCTTTGGAGCTCTCCAGTAGCCAATGAATAATCACAATTAGATCTCACGTGCCTCTCCCTTTTCGAAATCCAGCTTGGACATTGGGCATTTCTTGCTGCATGTAAGGTAAAGGCCTTTGCTGCAGCACCTTGAGCATCACTTTGCACGTGAAATTAGAGTAATGGTCCTGTAGTACTGGACTCCTTGACATCTCCTCTCTTGGGAATGGGATATCTATCAAGCGTTTCCAGTCTGTAGGCCATTGTTTTGTTTTCCATATTTGTTGGCATATTCTTGTTAGGATTTTGATTGATTCAGTCTTTGTGGCTTAAAATAATTCTGTTGATATCCCATCTACCACTGGTGACTTATTTCTCCTCACTACTTTCAGGGCAGCTTTCACTTCATTTTCTAAAATTACATGTTCTTGGGGCTGGCCACTGGTACAATGGTTAAGTTCATGTGCTCGGCCTCAGTGGCCCAGGGTTCACCAGTTTGGATCCAAGGCGCAGACCTACATACCACTTATTAAGCTATGCTGTGGCGGACATCCCACATATAAAATAGAGGAAGATGGGCATGGATATTAGCTCAGAACCAATTTTCCTCAGCAAAAATTCTCCCCCAGAAAACAGAGAAGAGGAATGGCAGTGGATGTTAGCTCAGAGCTAACCTTCCTCCAAAAAAAAAAAAAAAATTGCATAAGATTCCCATGAGTTCTTCTTTATGGGAATCTTCTTTAAAGGAATCTCTTATCCTTTTGTCTCTCTGTATAAATCTTCAGTATACTGTTTCCATTTTCCCTTTATTTTTTCCTGATCAGATAGTGTGCTGCCCTGTTGGTCATTCAACATTCCTGATCTAAGTTTAAATTCCCTTTTATTTCTTCAATCTTCTGGAAGAGAGCTTTTGTTCTTCCTTTTCCTTGTTCTCTCTCTTTGCATTGGCCATTATAGTGGTTCTCTTTCTCTCTATGTGATAGTCAGAAAACTGTCTTCAGGATTCTAATCCTACTTATTTGTCGCCTTTTACTTTTGCTTCTTGCCTGTCCTTAACAATTTTTAGTGTTTCTTCTGTCATTCATCGTGATTTTTCTTTTCTTTTTACTTCAGGCATTGTCTTTCACATTCTTCCTTAATAATATTTCTGATTTCAGTCCATAGGTCTTCTGGTTCTTGGTCAATTAAGTTTAACAGTGCAAATCTGTTTTTTATGTGGATTTTAAATTTGTTGGGAATGTTGTTTACATTATATTTTGGCACTACAATTCTTTTAGAGACTTTCTTCAGCTTTAGTCTGATATTTGATATTTATAGTTTAATAGTTCATGGTCAGTACCACAATCAGCTCCTGGTCTTGTTTTGGCAGAGTGAATACAACTTCTCCATCACCTGCTTCCAATTACATAGTCTATTTGATTTCTATATTGGCCCTTTAGTGATGTCCTTGTATAGCCATCTGTTCAGTTGCTTGAAACATGTATTTGTGATGGACAGATTTTTGGCTTCACAGAAATCTGTGAGCCAGTTTCCTGCTTCATTTCTGACCCCTACTCCAAATTTTCCAACGAAATTTGATTCCACTTTATTTCCTACCTTTGCATTCCAGTCACCTGTAATTATCAGCATGTCTTATTTTGGTGTATGATCACTTTCTTCTTGGATACTTGTATAAAAGCTTTCAATTTCATATTCTTCAGCATCTGTAGCTGGAGCATAGACTTGGATGATAGTTACGTTTATAAGTTTTCCCAGAAGTCTGATTGATCTTACTTGATCAGACCTTGCATTAGAGCCCCTAACTGCCTGTGCTACATCTTGCCTCCATCTTAGAACCACTCCATTTCTTCTGAGTTTGTCATTTCCAGAGTGGAACACTTTGTAGTTGTCTGACTGCCCCATTTCAGTTCACTTTAGTTCACTAACACCAAGCACTACAATATTTAAATGTTCCATTTCTTGCCTTACAATTTCCAGTTTACCTTGGTTCATGATTCTCATGTTTCATGTTGCCATTCTGTGTGTGGTACAGCATTGGAATTTCCTTTTGCCTATTGCGCTTTAGCTGGGAGACATCCTTTTGGCTTAGTCTAGTTGTGTCATTAGCATCAGCGCTAATTTAAATTCAGTGCCTCTGAATTTTATGTGTATATTTTCTCTGATTCTGGTTTAACTATAATGTGACTAGGTCTGGTTCTTTTTGTATTTTTCCTGATTGGGGTTTACTGAAATTTTTGAATCTGTGAATTAATGCCTTTCATCAGTTTTGGCCATGTTCTCTATAAATACTTCTTCTAGACTATTCTCTTTTTCCTTTCCTTGCCTCCAATTACACACACATTAGGTCATTTGTTTTACATGTCTCTTATGCTATGACCAGTTTTTATGTTTTTGTGTTTCACTTTGGATGATCTTTGTCTTGAAGTTGACTCATTCTTTCTTCTTTTGTGTCTAATCTGCTGTTAAGCCCATGAAATGAATTCCTCATTTCAGTTACTCTTTTTTAGTTCTAGAATTTTCATTTCGTTCTTTTTTAGAGTTTCAATTTCTTGGCTAAAATTCCTTATCTTTCATCTATTTTGTCCACCTTTTCTGTTAAGTTCTTTAATGTCTTTATAATCCCTGTTTAAAAATCCCCTTTTGCCAATTTCAACATCATAATCATTTGTGAGTTTGACTTTATTCTTTCTCTTGATAACGGGTTGTATGGTCCTTTTTATTTACATTTTTTTTGTAGTTTTTATTGTATGCTGGTCGTTTTGTGTGAAATTTTGTATAAAATTTGTAGAAATTGAAAGTAGATCATGTTTATCCTTAGAAAAAACACACCCCTTCCTCTGTCGACCTGGTAGGGTAAAGGGCTGACCTCTCTATAATCCATTGTTGAGCTGCAGCTTTAGTTAGTTTCAGTCTACCAGTGGTTTCAAACATTGAGTCTGTGAAATCAGGACTTGCTGTCTCTCCAGCAGGGCTTTGGATTTAATATTGGTTGAGATTCTAGAGATCCCTCTCTACTTTTCGTCTGACTGTTTGCACTGGAGATCTCTCTTTCTCTGCCAGCTGCACCTCCATCTTTCTATACCATGGGTTTTCTTTCTCAGCTCTTTTTCCCTGCTCCTAGCTTTTGTTACACTTCTCTGTGCTTAAAGAAGTTCCCACAGGGAAGAACTGATGGGCAGTGTAGACTTGCTCTACATCTGGGTTCTCTCTGTCATGCTACCCTACTCATTGGCTGGCTTCTGTGGAAGGTTGCTCCTCTGCTTGCTGTGCCCCTGGGGATGAAAGCAGCTGTAGATTTTTTTCTTGTTTAGAAAGGGTTCATCCCTCTCTATAATTTAGTTCATTTAGACTTCTTTGCCTCCTAAGCTCTATGATGCATTTTTTAAAGACTATGTTTTTTAGCTTGTCTCTCAGTTTTTGTTGTCACTTTGGAAACAGTAGTCTCCTACAAACTTCTACCTCCCAAACAGAAGTGAAACTACCTCTTAGTTTACTTCATAATGGAAAAAGAAAACCTTAAATATTCAACGATGGAAAAACAGTCTTAATGACACAAACACAGCATATGCATTTTGTTTATCAAATTTTGTACCAATTATCAGAATTTATTTCCTTAGATATGAAAAAGTGGGAGATGGTGACAGTAAACCTATGTGATTTTTATGTCTGAGAAGATCTATTTAATAATAAGATTAGGGTATGGCAAAACTCATAATTATTATGATTCAAAGTAACACCATCAATAGAAATTCAAGGAGAGGGTGAGTCAACAATTCTATTGAAAAGTTTGGTCATTGTCCTCACTTCTTGTTACATAGCCTTTCCTTTTTATATTTCTATTTCATTTGGTGTATCTCCAGGATAAATGGCTTCATTCCATGAAGTTTAGGAGATGTTCCCAGCATGAAATACCCTCTGATAGAGGCACTTTCCAATGTTCAATTATGGTACATCCGGTCAATATGGGACATGTTTGTGGATTGTGCTGTCACTATGCATTAGGCATCTTAGCTAGTGTCTCTTCTATCTAAAAAATAGTAATATTGAAAAAGAAATTGAGGATTATTTTAAAAAGCTCTTTAGAACAATCTCCAGTTTGGATGCATCTGCTATATTGATTCCAGGGTAAGTTATTTTCCACTCTGGTGTCTTTTTAAAAATTTGTATCCTTTTCTCATTTATCAAAAGTGGTGAAAATTGATTAAACATTTTTTAAAAGATTTTGCTTTCCTTTTTGATGCTGTGGGCTATCTTTACAAAGTAGTAACAAAGTTTCCTCAAAGATTACCTCAAAGATTATCATTACTCACTTTTTCTTAAATCCATACAGTAAGGAAAATAGAATTGGAGCCTCTTTGTGTAGATTGGCCTACATTCTGCATGAAAATGACTTCAGTATATTTTTTTCCCCTAAATGATTAAATCTGTCTTATGAACAATCTCAAAAATCTAATAGACTTTTAAAAGCTGGCCCAGTGGGACAATGGTTCTGTTAAATTCGCATGCTCTGCTTCGGCAGCCCGGGGTTTGCTGGTTGGGATCCCAGGTGTGGACATGGCACTGCTTGGCAAGCTATGCTGTGGTAGGCATCCCACATGTAAAGTAGAGGAAGATGGGCATGGATGTTAGCTGACGGCCAGTCTTCCTCAGCAAAAAGAGGATTGGCAGCAGATGTTAGCTCAGGGCTAATCTTCCTCAAAAAAAAAAAATCAGATAGACTTTTAAAGATTGTTTTTATGCATGATTTAAAATTGAGTTTTTAAATTGTATAGTGAGTACTTACAAGAGGTCTATGGTCGTTAGATTTTTGTGTTGGTGTCTGTTTAACAGCGTCATTTCCTGAGGTCCTTAGACTGAGTTTGGTTTTCTTGGCCTAGGGTTTCAAGAGGTGGTGAGTGCTGAGATTTGAGGGAGATGGATTCTCTGAAGCATTCAGCCTAACAGCCCCAGGGAGTGGTATTGCCACTTCATTAATTAGTTCATGGAGCATCCCTTTGGGCTAGTTTAGCAGGATTATCCTTATTTTTATAGATCAAGAAAATGAGGTGTGATACATTGAATTGGCGATCAGTCCTGGAGTTCAAAATTTTAGACCTTTAGACAGTTACTCAGTTTGTAGACCTTGACCTTATTATTCCAAATATATGTTTTCAACACAATAATTTTAGTTTCATTGAATTTATTTTTTAACAAATAGATTCATATTTTTGAATCATGTGGGTTTTAACTTGAATTTTACCCAGCTGTCATATTGTCCTACTATGTGCATGTGAAATTTGTCAACTTGCGTTAAATTGCATACTTAGATTTATCAGGTTCATGTGAAGCATTGTTTGTTTTGTGTGGCCTTCTGTGACATAAACACTCTAAATGAGGTTCCAGAGACTGAGTGATATGTTGGAAAGCACATTTGATTTGTATCCATAGACTTGCACTGGAGTCCTGGCTCACCCCATTCTAGCAGAGTAAACGTGGTTAAGTCACTTTACCCACCTTTGACTTTGGAAATATGTAAAAAAAAATATTAGCCAAATATTTAGTCAGTTTATCTATCTACTTGTCTATCTATCAGTTTCTATTCAGAGAATGACTCCTCTGTCTCGCCCACCAGGCTAACTTACCTTTCAAAATGCAAATAAACTGGGCTTTACAAGACAATGTTGAACCCAGTGCAGAATCAAGGCAAGAGGTCCGCCATATGCAAGTCCTGCTCTTGCTTAATGGTGGTTTCCCCACCAACTCACAAAGCCAACCAGGAGTATTAGTTCTACTGGGTTCAAAATGAAAGTTTGAGTTTTGCATTGGTACCTTTTCACTTGATTTGGTTCCAGAGTCACAGATTATACAACTACTGCTGGTCAGCCCGCTTACCAATAAGAGCCATTCCTGGTACACAGAGGTCTGAGTGGGAGGACCTCATCCTCCATCCCTGGTGTCCATCCGTCCATATCGAGGTATATTGATACTTCACATTGTTCTCATATTTCAAATATTATTCATTTTCAAAGGGCAAGGGGAAGTGTATGGGATGCTAAGACAATTTACAAATGTTAAGAACACCTTCTAATTTATTATTATGTTTCCCATTATCTAAAGCCATAAATGTCTCTAAATTAGCAGCACGTGACAACACTTCATTCCTGATAAGGGTTCTGGAAAAGCTCTCCTTATATGCAGTTGATTTGGCTTAATTGTATGTGTGTGTGTGATTTAAGTTATTATTTAAAACAGCAATTAGAAAAATGTATTTTAAATCAAAAATTCTAATTGTTTCCAAAAAGTTCTAATTGTTTTATACAATGATCTTACATGTTTTTTTCAATTCAGATATATTACTTGGATTATTCAGATTCTTTTATTAGTATATCTGAAAACAGATTAATTTATTATTTAAACTATAATGACAAAAAAAATATATCTAAGACTAATCTTCAATTCTGCTGGTTAGTTATGAACATTTGGGGAATATTTTTATCATGATGAATGAGGAAAACAACTTATTCAAGACAGATGGTTTGATTTTATTCAAGCAACAACTTATAGATTCAGAATAAGGATATATAATTCTTTAAAAAATCATGTGTATTTATGAATTTCTGTATAATTATCGATATGTATGCTCTAAAGAAAAGTGGCATCTTTTAACCAACTCAGCAAGAGTTTTAAAGTAATTTGGTTATATAACTTATTCACTTTCACCTTTAATTCAACAATCCAGTAAGATGTTAAACAATCAAGGGCGATAGGCAAGATATTTGGAAAATAACTACTAAGTATGAAGTATGTGTTCAGTATGTTACTAGTTAATACTGCGAGTAACTAAAAAGTAACAGCAGGGACAAAAAATTAAAAACCAAATAAATAAAATGTACAATATGTCAGATGTTGGTAAGTGCTGTGGAAAAAAAAAAAATAAAGCAGGAAGGGCAACAGAGCCCCAGGGATGCTGCAGCAGCTTTAAGTTGAGTGGTCAGGGGGCAGTGTCGCTATGTTGAAGAGGGAGGAGGATTTCAAGAGGAAGATGCTGTTAACACAGGCGCGGAGTCAGAAGGGCTTGTCCTTCACACAGGCAACGACTCACTTGTAGGTAAACATGCTGAGCCTTGAGAGTAAGCAGATCTGCTGGGAGACGGGTTTGTAGTCATCCAAGGGTGTTGTAAACCACAACCCTGGCCTCAAAACTGCATTCCTGGTGAATCGAATCTCTTTTCTTATGCTATAGTATGCTCCGAATGAATCGGGGGACTCTTGGGATCCATCAGGAACAAGCTTGCAATACAGTCACTAAACTAAAAATATTGCTTATCCTTTATTTCAGCAAATGCTCAGTTCTGCTAATTTATTCTACAGGTATACTTAGATATTTATGCAAATAAATATTTACAAGAAAATCAATCATGGCATTATTTGCAATAGCAGAAATTTAGAAACTATCGAAAGGATCATCATTAAGGGATAGGTTAATTAAACTATGGCATGTTCATAGAGTGGAATATACACAGCTATGATAAAGAAGGAAGCAACCCTTGCTGTAACACAGTATGGAACAATCTCCATGATAAACTGTTAAATGAAAAAAGCAGAGTGCAGAAGAATGGGTCTAGCAGGTTATCCCTTGTGTTTAAAAATTACATGCACATAATAGCTACGTAAGATAATATGCACGTGTATGTATAGACTTCATGGAATATCTACATAAGACGATATGCACGTGTATGTATAGACTTCATGGAATATCTACATAAGACGATATGCACGTGTATGTATAGACTTCATGGAATATCTACATAAGATAATATCCACATGTATGTATAGACTTCATGGAATATCTACATAAGATAATATGCACGTGTGTGTATAGACTTCGTGGAATATCTGCATAAGATGATATGCACGTGTGTGTATAGACTTCATGGAATATCTACATAAGATAA
>NC_060281.1:41372460-41372660 GCF_021613505.1 Equus quagga
TATGTATAGACTTCATGGAATATCTACATAAGATAATATGCACGTGTGTGTATAGACTTTGTGGAATATCTACATAAGATGATATCCACATGTATGTATAGACTTCATGGAATATCTACATAAGATAATATGCACGTGTATGTATAGACTTTGTGGAATATCTACATAAGATAATATGCACGTGTGTGTATAGACTTCAT